>NC_056729.1:1198095978-1198145978 GCF_019279795.1 Protopterus annectens
TCCTAGCACATCCCATGGCTCTGGAACCAATTTCCACTATATGTCAAGTAGAATTGCCACCTTCAAGGTAAACCTAGATAACTGAATGGGCAGCCTCACATTCTCCCATGGGCTGTGTTGTCTGGCCCTCCAAGAGATGAGAGGGAATTTCTGAATTTTTTTTTTTTTTTTTTGCTAGGCTTTTAGTGGTCTGTACACTGATTGTCTAATACTTACCTGTCTTTCTTCATGGAAATGCAGTGCTGTAACCAAATGAAATATTACAGTAACTTTCTGAGAATATGTCATATGTAATATTTAGCTAGTGGTGTCTTTCCAAAGGGGTTCAGTACTTGTCAGCCTGGGAGGGCATGGTTGACAGGCCCCACTGATTTACCAAGGATGGCCTTCACCTATCACCTCTAGGATTTCGGATATTGGCCAAAACATTACCTACCCCTGAAGTGCCTTTTTTAAGCATTGCCAAACAGACAAACCTTCTAACATAACAAAAACTATTCATAACAAGCAAAAGGTGTTACTGCTCAGTGCTAGGTGTCTCAACAAGAAACTGTACTCCCTGGAAACTCTCCTTACCCTGGAGAATGCTGACATCTGTGTAGTTACTGAAACATGGTTCAAAGCCATGGAAAGCACTCCCAACAGTGTATGACTATAACACCTTTCATATGTTCCAATCGCCCTCTGAACATACACAAAAACCCTGTGTAACCATATAAACAACTGCATAGAAATGGCAGCACCAAACAAAAAAAAACTCGGGTCAAGCCACTAAAACAAGCCACGGTGGTGCACCCTTGATATTAATATGTTGTACAACAAAAGGAACAATATCCCTGTCAGAAGTAAGAGGGGATGTGTACAACAGAGCACAAAATCCCTCATTAGTTTACGAGTTAATATAGCACTTTTATTGTCTGCATATACTTTTCTAGCTAGTTTCACTGTGTGTGAGGTATTAACTAGAAATTTTCTATAATTGTTAAGCATCTGGTTGGGTTTGTTTGTTCTGATTTCCTGCCAAGGAGTGTGTCATATAACTTGTTTGCAGTTAAAAGCACTCTCTAGAGTCTCCTTGCTCCTTTATCTGTTTAAACATTTCTGCAGTTTTTTCTACCTAAGTAGGGTTGGTAGTTGTAGCATTGTCCATATTCAGGCTTGTGTTTTGGGCCTAGTTGTTTGTTGGTAGAGGCTGTGTGTCTGAGCACATGTTCCAGGCCATCTTAGTTTAGCCAAAGCCAGTATAGCATTTCAGTGAGAATGAAGTGTTTATCGTCATTGGCTGATTGAGATTACCTGGACTACGGCTTGGAGTAAGCACCTCATTGTTTCTTTCGAGCTTTTTTTTTTTTTTTTTAAGTTGTTTCAGGTTTCAACTTTACTTAAGAAGTTAACCTGTGAATGTTTCTGCCATTTCACACTGAGCTAATCGGAGGAAGGGCATTGAGCCAACTGATCTGTGATATATAACATTAAGTATCCTGTTTTTTTGCTTATTTTTACAAGTTATTTATAGCACTTTTATTGTCTCCATATACTTTTCTAGCTAGTTTCACTGTATGCGAGTTATTAACTAGAATTTTTCTACAATTGTTAAGCATCTGGTTGGGTTTGTTCTGATTTCCTGCCAAGGAGTGTATCATATAACATGTTTGCAGTTAAAAGCATTATCTAGAGTCTCCTTGCTCCTTTATCTGTTTTAACATTTCTGCAGATGTTCTTCGTGTTTCACTGTTGCAGTCATTACATTTGGGTTATCTGCCTGCAGGTAGCCCTCAGCCGGCCTGAATATCAAAGTTTTGGGTCCTGCGTCGGATGCTGTCTCTTCGTCCATGACATCAGGTCGTCAGGGGTATAAAGCATGCAGTCGACGCCATTACATCAGTCTTTCTTGCTGTGCGGTGCCTGAAGCAGAAGCAGTTCGCAAGTGCCGGTCGGCCGACTCCTGAAATTTTCGTTTTCGAATTTCAGAACCAAAATCTTCAAAAAAAGCTAAGTACCCTATTGGGGATCCTTTTTCTTGCTCTAAACTGATGTCAGTAAACGTTTAACACTTGTATTACCTGTGGAAAACAAATACCTCATAAAGATTTTCATTTGTATTGCATTCCTTGCCTAGGCCCAGACCACGACGTCACTCGCTGTCGGTTTTGTGCCTTATTCATTCCTCGCACTATTCATCGTCGGTTCATTTTTGCATCAAACTATTTTGGTACTCGGTTTAATTATTCAGAAATGGCTTCAGTAAGCCATCCGACTACCGACATTCTGAAAAAAATGTAAAGATAAAGACAGACACAGACCGCATAGGTCCAAAGCTGCCGCCGACGCTTCCGTTAAGCTAGTCGGCAGTTCACCGGTACTCAGTGAGGTGCTTTCGCAGCCCCTGATACACGCTACTTCAGATTCGCAAGCCTCTACTGAGATCCCTTCGGAGTCTGGTATGCCACAAGATGCTTCTTTGACCATGGAACCTGCGGATGTCTCTGCCTTGGATGGGTCCAGAGCCGCTGTGCAGGCTTCGACTTCTGAGGGTGTATTCAGGCCTTCTGACTTGCATTTCAAACTTGACGCCATCTTCTTCAAGGCATAAAACTCAACCCACGCCTAGAAAACTGACGTGCAAACCGCATGGTCAGGCCCATATGCCTAAAAAAAACAAATGATAAGAATGGCTGAAGACCTTATTACTTTAATTAGGGGAAGCCAGCCTTCTCCCTCTAAAAGACCTAGAACTGATTTTTCTCCTGATTCTTCTGATCAGGATTCTGAAATTTGTTTCTTCTGATTACCAGGATTTGCCCTTATCTACCTATGAGGATTCTGATGCAGAGGACTCCATTCCCTCTGCTTCCCCTCCAGAAGATTTTTTTTTTTGGTGAAACCTTACACACTCTTAGAGAGCATTTCTGCTGGGAAAGCCAGGATTACTCTGACTCCAAAAAGAGGCTTAGGGAATTCTTACGCCTCCTTCAACACAGGCCTTTAGCTAGCCCTCCTGTCTTGGACATTGTAGATGATGCCTTTTTGGAATCTAGCATGGCCCCAGACACTTTACCTCCACTTCCCAGAAAACCTGACAGGTATTAGAGTACCTGACTTCACAAGTTCCTCTTCAAGAATCCTACTGCGGACCCAGAGATCATTTCCCAGGGACATAAAGGCATTAAGGCTACTAGTGCCAAAAACCCTACCCCCTCTGATAGAGATTCCAGGGCCTTGGACAGATGGGATAAGAAGGTATACACTTCTGCTACATTGGCCATTAGGGCCTTAAACTGCCAGTTTCATATGTTAAAAGTATCAGCAGCATATTATGGGACTACTTAAACAGAAAATGATGATGATTCCTGACTGTGCTGAAAATAAAGAATTACAGGATTTAATGCATTCAGCTGAACAAGTTGGTAAACATACTTTACAATGTGGTTCTGACTCTTTAGAAACATGTTGCAGGGCTGGTGTCACTGGGTCTCTTCTTAAAAGGCATGTTTGGCTTAAGGAGCAAAATTTGCCAGATCATTTTAAAGCTAAGTTACTGGATACTCCCTTAAACCAAGACTGCCTGTTTGGCAACAAAGCAGAAGGAGTCCTGAAAAAGATGGAGGAAAAAGCTAAATCTATGCAAACTTAAAGATTTTCTACAAGTACAGCCTCCCAGATTTAGTAGGCATTGGCCTTCTAAGACCTTTCCTGTCTCTTCCAGGCCTTCTCAGTCCAAACCCAGGAACAGCAGACCACCTAGGCTACAGTCTCAAGGTACTCACAGGCCTAAACAGTGGGGGGCTCCCACTTCCAAAGCTGGAAATAGTAAGACACCCCCCTATGGCAAACTGTCCCAATGACTTAACCTTAAACCTTCCAAGACCTGCTCAACTGCCTGCTCCCTTAGGGAGAAAGATCGCCCTGCATGCAAACACTGGGAACTCATTACCCAGGACAAATGGGTTTTAAATATAGTTTCCCAAGTATACAAATTCCACTTCCACACCTTACCAACCTCATACGGTTGGCCTTATCTACCCCCAAATCAGTGGGCAGAGGCTCAAAAGCAGGTTCTCTCTCTTCTAAGTATCAGGGCTATTCAACCTGTCCCAGCAGTAGAAAGGGGGACAAGGTTTTTTACTCAAGACTTTTCCTGGTACCCAGAAAAGACAGCTCCTGGTGTCCTATCCTAGACCTCTCTATGCTAAACACCTTTTTAGTAATCCCAAAACTCAAAATGCTAACACTTCATCAGCTGCTTCCTATGCTAGACAAAGATGCCTGGTTGGCAGCCTTAGATTTAAAGGAAGCTTACCTGCACATTCCAATAAGGGAATCTTGCAGGAAATGCCTACGCTTCAGAGCAGGCTGCATGCACTATCAGTTCTCTGCACTTCCCTTTGGCTTATCTACTGTGCCCAGGGTATTCACAAAGTGCCTAGCTCCAGTCATTGCATTTTGCAGGCAAAGAAATATTCAAATATACCCATACCTGGACAATTTTGTAATTCAGGTAGACAGCCGGGACATGCTTCTAACTCATCTGCCATTTGTAAAGAAACTTCTAACCTCACTGGTGTACACGATAAATGTAAAGAAATCTCATGTAGTACCCTGCCAAAATTGTATTTCTCTGAGCAGGCTTGAACACAACGTCTCAGATGGCATACCGCATGCCCAAGAAACAAGTTTATTTGAATGATTACTTCAAACTACTGGCCACAAAGACTCTGCTATCTGCAAGGAAAATCCTGCAAGCCCTGGGGTTCATGGCTGAAAAAATATTATATGTCTCTTACTTGCTTGCTTCTTGCTTCTTGCCTGGATGGATTCTTGCTAAAATTCAAAGTCTGATTATATTTGCATTCACAGTCTGTTGCATACAGAAACTTGCAGAATATACACTGATGAGAGAATATACTTTGCAGCATCAACTTTAAAGAGCAGTAACAAATAACTTTTTATAATAAATCAAACGAAACCACGTTGCAGCTTAAAAGTACTGTTCCAACTTTACTTCTCATATAGTACAGATGATGTGAGAGATATAACATTTACCTCAGAACACCAAATGTGTTCCTACCATATCCCTAAACAACTGGATTTATACAGCTCTTTATATACTCTTTTTAGTCATGCATAAACATATTTTGGAGAATTGCTTATCCTGTAGAAACAATACTAAACTTCCTTGTTTAACAATGTCTTGTAAGAGACCAGCTTTTCTGACAGTGTGAATATCCTGTAAAAGTGTCCTGATGTCCATGTAGAAAAACATATTTTTGAGGAAACACATTGTCCTGTATTCTATTTGAATCTGTGTATAGAAACATGTGTTCTTATGTCAATGCTGATAAGCATATCCTGTTTTTTATGAAGAAAAACGTATTTTTGAGAAAACACATTGTCAGAGATCAACTTTTCTGACAGTGTGAACATCCTGTATTTTATTTGGATCTTTGTATAAAAAACATCTGTTCTTATGTCATATCCTGATTTTCCATGCAGAAAAACATGTCATTGTTCTTTAAAAGCAGATTTAGCATTTTTGTTCTTGCATACATCCTGCTTTGAGTCTGTAAGGGAATAATGTCCATTCAGCAGATTCCTTTTCCAAGCCATGGTCATTTAGTATGACTGCTGATCACATATTACTTAAACTTTGTTTCTGCATTTAAGCAAGCCTTTTCTTTCAGCATATTTACAACATAATTAATTTCAGATTTATATTCATAAAATCTAACAATTCCCTCTGTTTTTAAACATACTCAAAACATTTTATATAGAAAACACAAGAAACAAACCTTTAGTTTGATACTACAAATCAAAATGCAATTTTACATAGTTAATACAATGATATTAAAGTATTACTACCAAAACTGAATGTATTTAACAACTTTTTCTTTTACAGACCATTCTGTGAAAATATTTTATCAGTTATGAGCTGTGTCTGCTTTAGTTTAACTTGATCAATTTATTCTTTTGCAATCACAGAATTTAATTTATGACTTAGAACTGTTTCATTAACTCTTTGCAGCTGTTAAATTAACTATAAGAGACAATAACCATGTGCTACTGCAAGCATTTATACACTACTGAAAACACACAATTTCAATGTCATTTTAACCATAACATTGTGGTCATGTCTTTGAACTGCCCATTAACATCTTGATAAAGTACTGAACTGGGCTTAGATAATAAATATTTGAAAGCAGTTATTTTACTGTGGTAAAACCAATGATATTGCAACTTGACAAATTACTTTTGAACTTATTACGATGTATCCTGTACAGTATGTATTTACACAGACTGTTTGCTATTCATGCATTTCAATCTAGTAGGTACCCTGGACCCATTTTTTATTAAATATGGTTTTCACACATATTTATTACTAGACATTAATCTCATTTGTACTGAATTCTTCTGCATTTGTACATACAATGACTATAAAGTACATTTAGTCTAATCTTACAAATTTAATAACATTAATATTAAGCAAAATCTTGGAAAATGTTTGTCTCTTTAGAAATATCTAGTGGAACTGATACCAAATTCATATGTCATGTTATTTTAAACTACATACTCAACAATTATTAAAAATATTCATGCTTTTTTATACCAACATTGTTTTGCCAAAAACATATTAAAAATAGTGACCATTCTTGCTATTAGAAACATTTATGCATTTTTGCATATCTTTATTCTCTTGTATAGCTGTAATCAGTTTTAAGCCATCTCTTGTTTTTTTAAACCATCTCTTGTATAGCTTTACGTTTAACAGGCTGTAAATATAATTTAATTCTAAACAATACAATAATAACCATTATGATAGCTATTAACAACTTGTAAAATATCTTATCCTGTCAGGTTTAATCCAGTTTACCAGTATTTCTAATACACTAATACCTGTTTTTTCCTCTCCCTAAAAGAGTATTGTCAAGAAGGAATGAGATATTTTTTCCTGTAGCTTTATTTTAGACCCTTATTATTTATTTTTATGTAGCTTTATTGCAGACCCTTGTCACAGTCTGTTTATACAGTCAGTGTAAAACTGAGAAAGTGCCCCTCCCTCTTATACAGTCAGTGTAAAACTGAGAAAGTACCCCTCCCCCTGCAGCACTCCAGCACTGTTTACCTGCCCCACGCTGCAAGAATAGAATGTATGTCAGCCCAACACTATGGTCATACATTTATTTTATCAAATTATGAACTTTTGTCTGACTTGATAACTTTTTATAAAGCTTTTGCTGTTTACTACCACTAGTAGGCATTTACATTCTCCTGCACAATTGATTTGAACTGTATATATACTGTAGCCCATTTGCTGGCTGTACTTGATACAACTGAGTTTTTTTTGTCCTTTTAACATTTACTTGCAGATTATCAGTGACATCTATGCACAATTGTGGCATTTTATGACAATTACTAAATAGTGTTGCTTGTAAACATTTTAACAATTATGTTTTAATAACAATGATGCTTTAGAAAAACTCAAGCTACTTGCCTGGCAATCAGTCTTGTTGTTTATCTTATCTTTCCAGCATTTCCTGTAACTATTCATTCAGTCTAGGAAGGTCAGAGCTCACATTTCATACTCTGTAAACTATAGTTAATTCTTTTAGCATTTTTCCTTTAATGTGATTTTGATTTGCATAACTATGCATTTATACTACATAAATAGACATCATTTTACAATTACCTTACATGGATTTCAGTATATATTTTTTTTAATTATTTAACTATTTAACTGTCCTGCCATTAATTTTACAAAAACTGTTTGACTAATGCCATCTGTGATTTTATTTTTAAAATTCAGAACTTTAACTGTTTGGTGTTACTATATAATTATAAACAAATTGTAAAAAACAAAATAGATATTAGTTTAACCAACACATTTATATTTATATTATTTATATTTGCTGTTGTCTGCCTGTTATTCTTGTGTATTGTAACAGATGTACTTTAGATGAAAAGAACACACATGCATGTCTGTCTTGTATCTGTATATCTTTATACAAGCATGTCAGTCTTGTGAAAATTTTTACTCATCTATTTTTATTTAATTTTATACACTAGAACAGTTTTGTTTACCTTTTGACTATGCTAATGAATGGCATTCATATGCTTTACTTTACTGTAGTACTGAT
The DNA here is from genome assembly GCF_019279795.1 of Protopterus annectens. Classification (NCBI taxonomy): domain Eukaryota; kingdom Metazoa; phylum Chordata; order Ceratodontiformes; family Protopteridae; genus Protopterus; species Protopterus annectens. The sequence continues at coordinate 1,198,104,111 of NC_056729.1, forward strand.
AGATGTCTTGCTTTAACTGAATGAAAGTAAAACATTTAAGAATGATTTGTCCAGACATCAGATCCTACCATCCTACCATGTATGTTTAACCATTTTCAAAACATAAACATATTATAAAATATATTTCTTTTGCACAGATTAACTGTGTATGCAGGAAATTCCCAGTCTTTGTCAGTTGAGCGAATTTATTTCCTTTTTCCTGCAACTGCACTTGAATAGTTTCCTGTAATATTGTATGGTCTTTCTGACATTTTTTAGTAAGCTGTTCTGCTGAATTTGAAACTCCTATGCCCTTTTGAAAAGATGTGTGTATAACTTGTCTAAGTTTCCTGAACTCATTGTGTCTGTCTTTTAGAAGTTTATTACATTTCTTTGTAACAAAATGTACTAGAGTTTCTATCAGTAACTGATTTGACTGTTGTTGCAACTCTGAAATAAACCTTTTGCATCTGGTGACAGAACATAACTGTTCAACATCAGAATGTAATGGAAACACTTTACCCTTAGTTAATTCTTCAGATCTGTCTTTACAGACTATTTTTATATTTGCAATATGATGCAATATTTTTTTATGACATAATACACAAAATGCAGTTTTTGTTGAATCACACAATAAACATTTGTCATATTTCACATGGTTTTCTTTGAGATACCAGTCAAATATTGTAATACATTTGCATAATGCCTTACTATCAACCAGCCCTAATAAGGTTTTACATTTACCAATGTGCTGTGTATACCAACATAGCATTTTACTAAAGTTTGGTTTACTCCTGCATGAATTATAAATAATATCCATACTATCTAGTAATATACAACCTGTCTAGGAATACAGAAACTATATATGAATATACAAACTGTCTTAAGAATATAAAAACTCTCTTAAGAATATACAAACTGTTTTAACATCATCCACACTAAATATGTGACACAGAAAAAAGTCTTACCAGTTAGCAAGAAAACAGGTGATCAGGCTGTTGTTGCAGATGGCTGGAAATTTTTCAAAGTCACTTGAGAAGCTGGGAAAGCACAACAGGCAGTGGACTGATGGGCTGGCTGCCTCGCCATTGAAAAAATATTATATGTCTCTTACTTGCTTGCTTCTTGCTTCTTGCCTGGATGGATTCTTGCTAAAATTCAAAGTCTGATTATATTTGCATTCACAGTCTGTTGCATACAGAAACTTGCAGAATATACACTGATGAGAGAATATACTTTGCAGCATCAACTTTAAAGAGCAGTAACAAATAACTTTTTATAATAAATCAAACGAAACCACGTTGCAGCTTAAAAGTACTGTTCCAACTTTACTTCTCATATAGTACAGATGATGTGAGAGATATAACATTTACCTCAGAACACCAAATGTGTTCCTACCATATCCCTAAACAACTGGATTTATACAGCTCTTTATATACTCTTTTTAGTCATGCATAAACATATTTTGGAGAATTGCTTATCCTGTAGAAACAATACTAAACTTCCTTGTTTAACAATGTCTTGTAAGAGACCAGCTTTTCTGACAGTGTGAATATCCTGTAACAGTGTCCTGATGTCCATGTAGAAAAACATATTTTTGAGGAAACACATTGTCCTGTATTCTATTTGAATCTGTGTATAGAAACATGTGTTCTTATGTCAATGCTGATAAGCATATCCTGTTTTTTATGAAGAAAAACATATTTTTGAGAAAACACATTGTCAGAGATCAACTTTTCTGACAGTGTGAACATCCTGTATTTTATTTGGATCTTTGTATAAAAAAACATCTGTTCTTATGTCATATCCTGATTTTCCATGCAGAAAAACATGTCATTGTTCTTTAAAAGCAGATTTAGCATTTTTGTTCTTGCATACATCCTGCTTTGAGTCTGTAAGGGAATAATGTCCATTCAGCAGATTCCTTTTCCAAGCCATGGTCATTTAGTATGACTGCTGATCACATATTACTTAAACTTTGTTTCTGCATTTAAGCAAGCCTTTTCTTTCAGCATATTTACAACATAATTAATTTCAGATTTATATTCATAAAATCTAACAATGGCATCTTGCGTTCTGCTAATTTCATGTGCAAGACTGCATGTGAGGAAACTACAATGGTATCTAAAAAGCCTATGGTGTCAACATTCTCAGGACCTGGAATCAGTGATTCCTATCATTCCTTGTATAAGGACAGAGTTCCTTTGGTGGGCAGAGGCCTGCCACCAAAGCAGGGGACTACCTTTCACACCACCCCCTGCACCCCAAACCCTAACAACAGATGCATCAGACTATACATAGGGGGGCTCACTTGGCAGGGCAGTGCATTCAGGGCAAATAGAACCCGATTCAGATATACCTGCATATCAATCAAAAAGAAATATTAGCTGCACAGAATTCCCTGACAGCCTTCAAGGACAGCATTCTTCCAGGACAATTATTGGTAAAGACAGACAACACCACTGTTATGTGGCACATAAACAAGCAGGGGGTAACCCACTTGTACCCTCTCTGCAGACCAGCAATGGCTCTGTGGAACACAGCCTTGATCTGCCAAATGCACCTACAAGCTCACTTCCTGCCAGGCAAGCTAAATTCACTGGCAGACCTAAGCAGAAATCTCTTGGACCCACATGAGTGGAAAATGGAACCAAAGATATTCAACCTTTTAAGAAACAAATGGGGGAACCCAGAGATTGACTTTTTTGCCTCCCCACAGAACTACCAATTGAACAAATTCTGCACAAGGACTTCCCATGGTCAAGCTTGGAAAGAGGATGCCCTGTCCTTCACCTGGGAAAGCCTCTCAGTTTATACTCTGGCTCTACTCTCGAAAGTTCTGCTGAAGATCAAACAGGACAAACCAAGGACAATACTGATTGCACCTGACTGGCCACGCAAGCACTGGTACCCCCTCTTGCGCAGCATGCCACTGATGGATCCATGGCACCTGCCTCAGACCCCTTCCCTGCTGTCCCAGCAGGAGGGCAAGATTTTGCACCCCCAGCTTCAATCCCTGAACCTTGCAGCCTGGCTAATTCCCTGAGCTCTCCAATAGCATCCCTCAGTAAGCAGGTGTTGTCATTCTGAAGGCAAGGAGGCCTAGTACCAGAAAATCCTATGTGAAAAGTGGAAGAGATACTGTTCCTGGAGTCAGACTCAGGGATTGGGCACAACACTGCCCAGCTTACCGCATATTCTTCAATACTTAACAGAGATGCAACACAAGGGCCTTTCCTTCTCATCAGTTAAAATTCGTGCCTCAGCCATTTCAGCACATTATAATACGGAGCCACCCCTCTTATCTCACCCCCTGCTGAAACAATTCCTCAGAGGTGCCAAAAATGTAAGACTACCCAGGAGAGCCTTTACCCCAGCCTGGGACCTTAACTTCGTATTGGAAAAGCTCACTGTGCCTCCTTTTGAGCCAGCTGCAACTGCAGAGTTAAAATTCCTTTCTTAGAAAACAGCCTTCCTTCTAGCCATCACTTCAGCAAGAAGAGTGTCTGAATTACAGGCCCTCATGGCAGTGGAGCCCTTCATCATCTTCCATGCAGACAGGGTGTCCCTCAGGACCAATTCTTCCTTTATGCCCAACGTGGTATCCAGTGTGGCCATTAATCAGTCCATTAATTTGCCAACCTTTTTTCCTTATCCACAGAATAAAGGAGAACGAATACTGCACTCTTTGGATGTGCACAAACAACTTAGATTTTATTTGGACAGGTCTAAGCCTCTCAGGAAAACTGAACAGCTGCTAGTTGCCTTTACTGCAGGGGCAGAGGGGAAGGCCATTTCAAAGTAAACCTTTTCTAAGTGGATAGGCCATTGCATTCATTTCTACTACAAGCACCATGGACAACCTACCCCACAGGGGATAAGAATACATTCCACCAGGGCTGCATCTACCTCTACAGCCTTTCTCAGAGGTGTTCCTACCAGTGACATCCTAGAAGCTGCTACCTGGAGCTCTGTACATACCTTCACCAAACATTACCACTTGCCTGTTTTCTCTAAATCCAGAGCTGGTTTTGCCACTGAGGTCTTGCAGGCCTTAATAGCTGGTCCTAATGCGCTCTAACTTCCTCCTCCTCCCTTCCTTAGTTTTGGGAATCTACCCAAATGAAATGACTGCAACAGTGAAACACGAAGAACATAGTACAGTTGTGTACAGTTGTGTGCACTTACCATAATTGTAGATGTTCGAGTGCATTCAGTGTTGCAGTCCTGGTTACCCTCCCTCCAGCCCTCTTGATTTCTCTTGGTTATACCTTTCTTCTTATTTAGTGTTTTTTAGCTTTCTGGTGTATTTGCTTTTTGTTGGAGGTGTAATCTAACATATAATTGCTTTCCATTATGGGGGCACCTGACATCTGGGGCAAGATGACATAATGGTGTTGGCTGCATGTTTTATACCCCTGACGACCTGAAGTCATGGAAGTAGAGACAGCATCTGATGCAGGACCCAAGACTTTGATATTCAGGCCAGCTGAGGGTGACCTGCAGGCAGATAACCCAAATGTAATGACTGCAACAGTGAATACACTAGAACATCTACATTTATTGTAAGTGTATACAACTGTACTTTTTTTCTACCTAAGTAGTACCTAAGCGTATACCTTTTCACTGTGTGTGAGGTATTAACTAGAAATCTTCTACAATTAAGCATCTGGTAGTGTTTGTTTGTTCTGATTTCCTGACAAGGAGTGTATCATATAACTTATTTGCAGTTAAAAGTATTCTCTAGAGTCTCCTTTCTCCTTTATCTGTTTAAACATTTCTGCAGTTTTTTTCTACCTAAGTAGTGTGGGTAGTTGTAGCATTGTCCATATTCAAGCTTTTGTTTTGGGCCTAGTTGTTTGTTGGTAGAGGCTGTGTGTCTGAGCACATGTTCCAGGCCATCTTAGTTTAGCCAAAGCCAGTATAGCATTTCAGTGAGAGTGAAGTGTTTATGGTCATTGGCTGATTGGGGTTACCTGGGCTACAGCTCGGAGTAAGCACCTCATTGGTTCTTTCAAGCTTTTTTTTTTAAAGTTGTTTCGGGTTTCAACTTTGTTAATTAAGAAGTTAACTTGTGAGTGTTTCTGCCATTTTGCACTGAGCTAATTGGAGGAAGAGCACTGAGCCAACTGATCTGTGATATATAACATTAAGTATCTTTTTTTTTTTTTTTTGCTTATTTTTACAAGTTATTTATAGCACTTTTATTGTCTGCATATATTTTTCTAGCTAGTTTCACTGTGTGTGAGGTATTACTATACTTGGTGGCTTTGCAGTTGCCCGCCCTACTGTAAATTTGATCTGGGACACTCTTCCCAGTCTAGTGTCATTACCTCATTCTACGTAATCCAGAGAGAACATATAAGAAGGCCAGCCCACTTAGTTTCTGCTCCTCCTTTCCCCTTTCCACTTTACAAAAAAAAAAAAAACATTTCTAAGCTTGTTTCCTGCCTTTCCTGTAAGTCGTCTAGTCCAGATACTGATTTGCTGTATCCAGGACTGTTTTAAGCTTCTGAGCCCCCCAAGCCTTTCTGTGTTGGATAGAAGCCTTCTAGCTTAATTTTGTTTCTTAGAACTAACCAGTTTTTTAGTTTTAGCACTCAAATCTGTTTCTTTGAGCTCAGCACTTGTTCAGAACTCATTGTAAGCACTAAGTAAGTTGCAAATTACTACAGCACTCAATTTTCCTCACTTGTCTAGAGGAAAACAGTTTTGAGTACTTGATAAATAAGCACCTATCCAAGCATGCCTAAGGGTCAGCTCCCAGTGTTTTCTCCTGTCTACTTGATGAATCTGGGCATCTTGGGGCAATGCAGGAATTGACTCATGTACATAGGCAACCCTCTCCTCCTACCACCCAACACTACATGCACTTGTATAGCCAAACTGGAAGCAAAGCTCTCTTCACCCAAGACTGGACTAGACAGTCAAGAGGAGAAGGTAAACACTTGCACCACACCACACTCATCACATAGTCCCTCAAAACCTACACCACCAAAACACACACATAGAAATACAAAACGCACACCTACATTTGCGGAGGCTCTCAGTAAAAATCTACCCAAGCAACAGAGACTACCAAAGCAGAAACGCAAGCAACCTCCACCCCCCCAACACAGCCCAAATGACACGCAGCCCACAAACTCAATGTGCCACTCAACCACAGCCCATAAGGCATAACAATGTACCCAACACTCTAGTCATAGGTGACTGTAGTCAGGCACACTGATGTTCCATTCACCAGGCTAAACAAGGAGAAAGTTACTGTCTTGCCTGTCGGGTGCCAGGATCCACCACATAATGCACGCACTCAGGTCACTCCAAACCAAGTGCAAATATGACTGTCATTGTCCATGTCGGTGTGAATGACCTGAGACGTACCTCCCTGGACTACATGACGAGATATGGAAGAGCTGTCTGCCCAGACAGGTATGACCCTAGCCCTGAGTAGCATCCTGCCATCACCCAGAATGATACCACAGTACAAGGACAAAGTGATCAACTGCAACAATTGGCTAAACTTCTGGTGTCATTCTAAGAGGATCCAGTATCTGTCTGTCTGGAATGTCATGATTGACAAACCACAATGCTTTGCTAGAGATAGCCTGCACCTGTCGCCCTTGGGACTCCGGATACTGGCTAAGGCTCTTGCCACCCCTATAGTGCCTTTTTTGGGCAGGGTTCGAATGACAAATTTACCACTGTAACAGGTACAAGCGAGCAAAATCTGAGGGTAATGCTACTCAATGCTAGAAGTCTAAACCTCAAAATGCAGTCGCTCAAGGCACTCCTTAAAATGGAGAACATTGACATCTGTGAAGTGACAGAGATTTGATCCAAGGCTCCAGAGACCACCCCTGCATTACCAGGCTATAATTCATACTACACCTTTCGGCCACCTAACCTGGACTGAAACACTAAAGGCGGAGGCATGTCCATATTCGTTAAGGATATCCACACCTCCAGGCTAGTTGCTCAGTGTAATGCATCCGAGATTATCCAAGTGCAACTAACTCTGGGCAAGACCGCAATCCAAGTTGTTGCTTGCTACAGATCCTCCACCATGCCCCAGAATTTCCACTCTTCGTTTCTTAATACACTGGAAAATATTAGGGTACAACCTAACACCCTAATAATGGGCAATTTCAATTACCCCACCATTAACTGGGAAAAATGCTCATGTACCAACTCTTGTGCTCAACATTTTCTGGAATTCTTAAATTTCAGTGCCTTGGATCAACTTATCCACACCCCCACCAGGGGCAGCAATATCCTAGACCTGGTCATTACCAACATGGGCAACCGGTGTTCCACACCAGAGGTCAATTCCTCATTGGTCAGATCGGACCACAAGCTAATCACCCTAAACATCCACATCCCACCCCCGCCCCTCCATTAGGGAAACCACCGTAAAAAGTTTCTCCAAAACAAACTTCACGCTTCCTAAGACAGAAGTGGCAAACTTCACGACACCCATGCTGATAGACAGTAGTGGTACGACTGCTGAATCCTATAGGAAATGCACTTTATAAGCACTTACATGAGTGGATGGATCGTACAATCCCTAACAGAACCAAGATGCTGTCCTCCAAAAAAAGGAAGCCAATCTGGTGGTCCCCTGCTATAAACAAACTCTACAACAGAAGAAAGACACTGTTGCAATAAAGAGTAAAATCCCATGATTGGAGGAACTCCCTGGTCAGCCTCAGTAAGAAGCTGAGATCCCTTATAAAATCCTCCAAAGCTAGTTATGAAAACAAAATCACCACTGATTCTAAAGACAACCACAAAGCATTCTATAGCTATGTTAAGAATCTCAATGGCAACACTCAGATCTGCTTTGAGTTACAGCACAATGGCACTAAATATACAGAACCAACTGATATTGCCAACATCCTGTCAGATAGGTTCAGTGCTAACTTTACCCCTCTCTCACCCCCTAAAGGGCCCATCTCTGTACCGGAAGAATGCAAAGTCCCTGTAATCATGACTGCACAGGTAAAAAACACACACTCTCCAAAGCCAAGAACACAGCATCCAGTGGACCTGACAACATTCCAGGCTGCGTTCCACATGAATGACAGAACGAACTGGCACCCCACCTAAGTACCATGTTCAATCATAGCCTCACCTCAGGCTTTGTGCCCACTGAATGGCACACAGCAACGGTTATCCCACTTCAGAAAGGGGGAGTCACCACGGACCCCGGGAACTACCGCTCCATTAGCCTGACAAGCTTGGTCTGCAAGGCTATGGAACGTATCATCATGGAACTTATAAACAATAGCATTGGTAATCTCCAAACTCTGGACCCTACCCAGTTCGGGTTTGTAAAAAGCAGATCATGTCTCCTAAACCTGATAGACTTCTTTGAAGCAGTCACCAAAGCCGTAGATCGGGTTAAGGTGGTTCATACAGCCTATCTAGATCTTGCAAAGGCTTTTGACACCATCCCCCACTCTAGAATTATAGATAATAGGTTCATAGGCAACTACTAGGCTATCTGCCCGAGGGCATATGTAAGCCTAGCCAGAATGTGTTTGCTTTCGCCGCCCCCTTAGATTAGTTCCCTGTGCCTCTGTCCAGCAGAGCCACTGCAGTGATCCCCGAGGTAAATTTTCTGTTTCCCATCCACTCATCAAGGTTTCTGTTCAAGAGTGTTAGTAAGAGGCTCTGCCTAATGTAGATTGGAATCCTTTTCCAAAGCATGGGGAGTCTCTGGGACAGGGATCTATCCCTCCAGCAAGTCCTATTTATCTTTATGGTGAGGTTTAGATCCCTAGAGTGTGTTGCTCTCAGGGATTTGTTTTTTAGGTGGAGCATGTCCATCAATTCTGGGTTGGACATGGCCTTGTATGTCAGGCAGAGATCACCTCTGAGTAGGCGGTATGCAACAGAGTACAGCTGGAGTTTCTTCAGTCGGGCATCTGTTTGAGGCCAGTAATCCTCTTGGTGAGGTACTTCTGTGTTTTTTCCAGCTATTGCAGGTGTCTTGTAAGGTATATCCCAAATGGGGCATTGTACTCTATGATGGGTCTGATGAGTAGAGGGGCACAATACTCACTAAACTAGGTATAAATCCTTTTGTCACAAGATGTGTTGCCAGCTGGCTCACTGACAGAACCCACACTGTGAAAGTAGCAGACTCTAAATCCAACTTCAGACCAGTGACAAGTGGAGTACCACAGGGTTTAGTCCTGGGTCCTCTCCTGTTTGGTATCTACTTCTCTGAAATACAGGCCAACACAGAAGGTCTTTGGCTAACAAAGTTCGCAGATGACTGCAAACTAGGAGCCATAATCAAAACTCCTAATGATGTGGACATCCTACCAAAGGGCCTTACTGAGACAGATGCCTGATGTCAAAGCCATGGCCTCAAGCTCAGTGCCAAAAAGTGCATTGTTATCCCTTTTGGTAAAAACTCTGTACCCATGAACTACCACATAGGCGGTAGTCTTCTTAACACTGAAAGTGTGATAAGAGACCTTGGGACACAGGTGGACAGTAGTCTCTCCTTTGATAATCACATCGCCTCAGTAGTCAGGAAATCCTTCTGCATGGCACACCTCATCACAAAAGGTTTCTCATCCAGGAAAAAAAGAGGTCATTGTTCCCCTTTACTCATCACTCATTAGACTCCTTTTAGAGTACAAGGCCCCTTTTGGTATGCACCTCACAAAACATCTACTACAACGGGAAAGGCAGAAGAAATACCTCACAAAGAGGATTACTGGCCTCAAACAGATGCCCTACTCAGACAGTCTCAAAAAACTCCAGCTTTTCTTTGTCGCATATCGCCTACTTAGAGGCGATCTCTGCCTAACATACAAAGCTATGTCAGACCCAGAGCTGTTGGACATGCTCCACTTAAAGAAATCCCAATCCCTCCGAGCTACACGCTCTGGGGACCTAAATCTTGTCACCACAATAAACAGAACATGCTGGAGGGATAGATTCCTGTCCCAGAGACTTCCCATACTCTGGAAAAAACTACCTATCTATATCAAACAAAGCTCCTTCTTAGCACTCTTCAAGAAAAATCTTGATGACTGGATGGGCGATAGGAAATTCACCCCAGGGGATCACTTCTGTAGCTCTTTTTGACAGGGGCACAGGAAAATAATTTTCTTGGGTGACGAAAGCCAGGGTACCATTTGGCTAGGCTTGTATAGGCCCTAGGGTGAATAGCCTAGTACCTACCTATGTACCTAAGTGAGTCAGGGAACTAGTCAAGTCTCTGAAAGCAGATAACCATAAGGCATTTTTCAGTTATGTCAGCAGGCTTTTAAGGGCAACATCCAACAATGTGCGGAATTAGTTGTAGATGGCATCACCTACACTCATCCAGGAGATATAGCAAATCTGCTGGCTGACACATTCAGCTCATATTTCACCTCCCCATCACCCCCACTTCTTCCCCCCCAAAAAAACTACTCCACTCTACCCCCAGTTATCACCAAAGAACAGATTATCTGTCTGCTCTCTAAACCTAAGAACATGACTTCAGTGGTGCCTGACTATACCAGGTTGCCTCTTAAGCAGCTTAAATCAGGATTTATCAGGCTGATTAGAATCTCTATTTAACCACAGCCTCCGGCCTGGTGAGGATAATCCCTTTGCATAAAGGAGACCATCTACTGACCCTGGAAACAGAGTTAAATTAAGTTTCACTAGTGTTATATGTAAGGCCATGGGAAGAGTAGAGTAATCATGGACCTGATAAATAACATGAAAAACCTCCAAACACTGGACCTGACCCAATACAGCTTTGTCATGGGCAGGTCATGCCTACTGAATCTAGTGGATTTCTTTGAGAAAGTCACTTAAGCCATGGATGATGGTAAAACTGTACATACAGTGGATATAAAAAGTTTGCACACTCAGACCTAAATCCAGTTGAAAATCCGTGGGGTGACCTGAAGAGGACTGTGCACAAGAGATGCCATCGCAATCTAACAGATTTGGAACACTTTTGCAAGGAAGAGTGGGCAAATATTGCCAAGTCCCAAGATGTGCCATGCTGATAGACTCCTACCCAAGAAGACGGAATGTTGTAATTAAGTCAAAAGGTGTTTCATCAAAGTATTAGTTTAAGGGTGTGCGCACATATGCAACCTGCTTATTATAAGATTTTTTATTTTGATATATTTTTCCCCTAACAGATTTGTTTGGTTTTTAATTGAATTGTACAGGTTGTAGGTCACATTAAAGGTGGGAAAAGTTTTTAAATGATTTATTGTGGTCTCAGTTTTTTATATCACAAAAACCTGACATTGTAACAGGGGTGTGTAAACTTTTTAGATCTACTGTACCTCCTACCTCAACCTGGCCAATGCATTTGACACAATTTCCCACTGGGTATTCTAAACAAACTCACAAAACTGGGCAAAAATCCCTACGTCACCAGCTGGATAGCCAGTTGAATCACTGGCAGGACACGTAGTTAAAGTGGGTGAATCCAGCAGGAAGCCTGCTTCTAGTGCTATGCCAAAGGGCTCAGTACTTGGACCACTCCTGTTTGGAATATACTTCTCCGAAGTCAAGGCTAGTGTGGAAGGCCTCTGGATGACAAAGTTTGCCAACAACTGCAAGCTGGAGGCAATCACTGAATCTCCAGTGATGTCTATATCTTTCAGGAGAGTCTACATGAAACATATGATTGGCACCAGCACCATAATCTAAAACTAAATGCGAAAAAATGCATTGTCTTACACTTGCAAGTTACAACATCAATAGCACACCTCTAAGAGTAGACTCAGTGGTGAGAGATCTAGGTACACAGATAGTCTGAACTTTGATCGCCATGTGTCCACACTGGTGAGGAAGTCCTTTTATGTGGCATAGCTTATAAGTAAAGTTATGGCATCCAGATCCAAAGAAATTATAGTCCTGCTGTACTCAGCCCTCAATAGACTGATAATCAAGTACACTGTGCCATTTGGCATGTACTTGACTAGGCACTTGAAGCAGCTGGACAACCTCAGAGATTCCTCACAAAGAAAATACAGGGTGTAAACAGCATGTCCTATGTGGATAGACTAAAAGCCGTATCCCCTTACTCTGTCTCTTTCTGACTATTAAGGAGTGACCTGTGCCTGACCTACAAGGTGCTCACAGATCCAGCCCTGATGGAACTGCAACAAATCCGCAAATCAAACTGCACAAGGATTACCCAATCTAGGAATCTAAACGTAGTCAACAACTCAAACAAAACATGCTGGAGAGACAGATATGTGTCTCAAGAGGTTGCCCCTTCTTTAGAACATGCTTCCTATTCATATTAAGCAGAGTCCTTTCCTAGCCCACTTCAAACGTAATTTGGATCAATGGATTGGGACTCGCAAATTCTCACCTGGTGTCGCACCTTTGTCCCTTATGGCCTTCAAGGCATATGCACAAATCCACACCACCCTCTTGCCCCTAGTAGCTGTATTTTGGATAAAATAGGGTTGTATTGGCTAGGCTTGTAAGGGCTCTTAAGCCAATAGCCTAGTAATCTCATACGAACCTATCACCCTCATCTACTACAAAATGTACTTAAGTGATTTTGTTTCATTTTAATCTGCTAACCAGGTAACCCCACTGGACAAACTGTCCTTTTTCAGTGGAGAACCAGCAACACTGTCTGGTTAAATGATTTGCTTAGAGTTGCACGTTAGGTAGTTGAAAATAGAAAGATTCAAACCATGTACCTTTGGCTACAGGAAGCAAGAAGCTCAGAACGTTAATCCCTTGCAGCAGCTGTTAGACTAATTCAAAGGTTAATCAGTCAAGCTTTCTGTCTTACTAGGCTGTGCAGCAAGTCCTTCAGAATGCTGCACTTGCCTTCCCTTGATATAGGTCTATGCATGCAGATGGCCTTCACTTTTATTTTCTAAACCTCTCATAATCCTATATAAGCCAGCCACTTATACCTGCAATACATCCTTCCCTTATCACCACCAACAGACAAAGGTAAACTAGTGCAGCTTTTGTTTACATAAGGCTTTTAAACTGTCCAAATCACTTATTTTTTTATAAATCGCCTACACTTATAGCAACAACATGACAGCTTGTCACAAGACAGATTTTCTAAACAACAGAACCTTTATTTCATTCAGAATTCACAAGGCAGCCTCTACCCTTTATAGTCAAAAGTCACAAGAAAGCCTCTAAGGAAGTACACTACCAGTAGGAATTTCTTGAAGGTTAGGGCTATGGATTATTGCTGTTTACAAAGTTTATTTCCTACATTTACAATTTATTAACTTCATATTTCCAATGTGAAACAATTAATGTGAAGTTGTTCAATCTCGCCATTCATTCTTACAAATGGGTGATTCCACCCTTCGATGAATTAATGGATTTAGTTGCTAGAAGGGCATGGGAGTCATCTCCTGGTACTGTGGAACCTGTCCCTCGGAGGCCCAACAAGTTTATTACATCGCCACAAGACAAGTTGTTTCTTACCAAAGGAGTGCCGGTTGATGCCATGGTGGTGGCGGCTGCCATCAAGAAAGAGATGTCTGAAACTTCTTCTGCTGTCCATCCTCCTAATAGAGATTCCAGGATTATGGACAGGTATGGGAAATGCATTTTTAGTTCAGTGACTTTTGCTATGCGATCGCTTAACTATTTGACACTTTACCAGACTTCAGAGAGATCTCCTTAAAGAGCTGCGAGATACTCTACAGAGTACTGCAGCTGAGGGACTTCCCAGCTCAATACCCTTAATTCTATATTTAACTCGTCCATGTGTCTCATTTCTTATGCAGCTGGTGGCACAAGTCGGGCAGCGGGTTCAGGAATAGCTCTTCGGAAACGTTCATGGATGCGTTTATGCTCCTTTGTGGAAGCCTTCAAGTCTTCCTTTGTTAATACCCCATTTGATGGCTTGCCCCTTTTCGGGCCTAAAGTCAAGGAGACCCTCACTAGGTGTGAACAAGATGGAAAGACTCTGTCTGCCGTAGGAGTCCATTTTTCCACCCCTACTAGACCTTATCCCAAAGGACAAAAGGGAGGAAAAATGTGGTTCCGCAAGTCCCAAGGAGCTTTTCAGAACACACGCAGTGAACCCCCCTCCAGGGGCAGAGGAGGGGGCAGTAATGGAAGATGCCTCCCAGGTGGCAGAAGGGGTCCGCAAAACCAGGGCGACAGGGATCAGTTCTTTGGCAAGCCCTACCAGTGCTCCTGAAAGGAGGCCCAGCTGTCCTACTCTGGAGGCAGTCAGGGGTCGCTTGTCTTTGTGTCCAGACGCCTGGCTAAAAATTACAAAAGATTCTTGGGTACAAAGCATTATTACCAAAGGATATACCATTCCTTTCACAGAACCTCCCTCCGTAAGAAAGAAAATCTCAGACGTTCCACCCACTCTCAGGGATCAAGCAACTGTAGAGATTCAAAGGTTGCTAGAAAAGAGAGTCATCCAGCCAGTCCCAGCAGACCAGATAGGATCCGGAACCTACTCAAGATTCTTTACAGTTCCAAAGAAAACAAGGGACTGGAGGCCCATCTTGAACCTCAGCAAACTCACTACTTTTGTAAAGAAAGAGTAGTTCCAGATGGTCACGTTTCAGTCGATTCTTCCGTTTCTAGGATTGGATGTGCTCTATAGATCTCAAGGATGCGTTCTATCGTATCAAAATGGCCAGACCATCCAGAGATCACTTGCGTTTCCGGCTGGGAGCCAGTCATTATCAGTTCAGAGCACTACCCTTTGGTCTCACAACAGCCCCCAGAGTGTTTACCAAATGCATGGCAATGGTTACGGCTCACCTGAGGCATAGGATTCCGAGTGTTTCCGTACCTGGATGACTGGCTCCTCACCGCCACCTCCAGGCATCAACTAGTTAAATCCAGGGACCTCTCTTTAAAACTGTGTTCTTAGTTAGGAATTACTGTAAATTTTGACAAATCTGTGTTGTCATCATCACAGCATATTTCCTTTATCGGAGAAAATTTAGACACCACCACCGCCATGGTAAAACTGCCCCTGGAAAGAATAGTCACACTTCGAAAACAGGCATCCGACATTCTGGCACTAAACAAAGAACCAGCCTCTCAAGTTTTAAAATTGCTAGGTATTATGGCAGCAACTCTCATAGCAGTTCCTCTAGGGCGCATGCACATGAGAATTTTTCAATGGTTACTCTTCACCCAATGGTCTTACCAACGACTACTGATGTCTTTCTTGATAATCATCACAGATTCATGCAAAAAGGATCTACAATGGTGGTTGACCAGCCACCATGTAACAGTAGGTAACCCATTTGTTCTTCCCACGCCATCAGCCATGGTGACCACAGATGCTTCTCTGATAGGGTGGGGGGGGGGGCTTTTTCAGGGAAGAACAGCCCAAGGCACCTGGTCAGAGACAGAGTCACAATTGCACATCAATGTCCTTGAGACGAGAGCAGTACTTGTGGCGTTGCAGTACTTCCAAGGCTCTTTTCCGCTGTGAACGATTGCTATTCAGACCGACAACATGTCAGTAGTCTGGTATATCAACAAGCAAGGGAGTCTTATCCCCTGTGTTGAGAGGCCCTAAGAATCTGGCAGTGGGCTATATCCACTGGGGGCTTTCTGATAGCGACGCACATCCTGGGGAAATCCAACATGATCGCAGACAAACTAAGCAGAGCTATTCTGATGCTGCACGAGTGGTCCCTCAAAATTGAGGCAGCGGAAATGATTTTCCGCAGATGGGGCCAGCCTTGCTGCAACCTGTTTGCATCTCCCATGAATGCCAAATGCAGAAACAACTTTTGCCCTGAATCCCCCACCAGGGGAATACCCAAGGGATTTTTTCATCCACGATTGGCCCCTGGGACTTCTATATGCATTCCCGTCTATTCCTCTGATTCCAAAATTTCTGTAGAAAGCCAAAGCCTTGGGGAGGACTGTAATTCTGATAGCCCCTTATTGGTCTCGACAGATTTGGTTCCCTTTCCTTCGACTCTACCAACTAGAGGAACCTCGGTTTCTGGACCCAGTTCTACATCTGCTGACACATTCGTCAGGGGCTCTTCATCCTTCACTCCACTCCCTCAAATTGACAGCTTGGCTTCTCTGATTTCCAACGTAGCCAGGTCCCACAATCTTTCCTCGGACGTGCAGCATATTCTTGTTTCTTCACACAAGGCTTCAACCAGAAAATGATATGTCAGCAAGTGGAAGCGGTTTACTTTGTGGGCTTCTCAAAATAATATTGACCCGTACATCACTCCAATTGCTAGCATATTAGAGTTCTTGACTAAACTTTTTAATGAAGGAGCTGCGGCAGCTACCATATGTTTTCAATTGGCTGCAGTTTCAAATTTTCACCTCTGATCGGAAGGCTCAAATCCCATGTCTTGCACGTTATGTAGAGCCTTCTTAAAAGGGACCTTACATCTTAGACCACCAGTTAGACAACCTTTCACTCCCTGGAGCCTTAACTTTGTTCTGTCTAGGATTATTCTTCCTCCATTTGAGCCCGCATCTTCCTGCCAACTAAAATTCCTGTCTTGGAAAACCATTTTCTTGGTGGCACTTACATCAGCACGCAGGGTGTCTGAACTACAGGCTTTGTCTATTAAACCTCCATACTTGATTTTCCACCCTGACAGAGTGTCGCTTCGGACTAATCCATCCTTCTTTCCAAAGGTTTGCTCAGAGATAAATTTAAATCAAACAATTAAACTTCCAACCTTCTTCAGTAACCACTCCAACAAGTTGGAATATATGTTGCATAAACTTGATGTACACAGACAACTCAGATTTTGTTTGGATAGAACCAAAGAATTTAGAAAATCAGAACAGCTTTTTGTCTCCTATTTAGATACCAAGAAAGGGCAGCCTCTGTCAAAAGTCACTCTTTCCAAATGACTAACATATTGTATAAAGTTTGCATACTCTTCTGTGAATCAACCGCTAGAACATAAAGTGAAGGTGCACTCCACAAGGGATGTTTCTACCTGTTCAGCTTACATGGCTAAACTGCCGTTAGATACAATATGCGCAACTGCCACTTGGTCAAAAGCACATACCTTCTTTATGCATTACAGAGTAGACAAGGCCTCCAGGGACAGGGCTTCCTTTGGTTCCACTGTCCTCAGGAATATACTCCCATGAGCCACCCAGGATAAATGGTGCTTGGGACTCTGCCCATTTGTAAGAATGAACGGCGAGATTGAACAACTTCACATAAAGAAGTTATGTACTTACCATAACGTTCCATGTGAGTTGTTCATCTCTCCTTCATTCTTACATTCCCTCCCACCTACCCCCTCCAGGCTTCTCAAAGAACGAGTAAGAGATTTGGGGTCTGGTGGGTCTTTGTATTGGATTTATTTACTCCAGCTGGAGTTACACTCATATTACTTATGTTGTATATATTGGGATCAGCAAACTAGATCTGAGGTGAGGCAGAGAGCATCATGGGATAGGGACTTGGCCTTGAGCTATTCGAAAACCTCAAGCTTGTTAAAGTGGTGACTCTGGTCCCTCACTCTCCAGCATATATTTCAACCAGAAGATGTTTAAGACCACTTCCATATGTTGTTGTGTCTTTCGGCTTTTCCTGGTTAGGGGTCGCCACAGTGAAACTCCGGTCTGCTAATAATTGGCAGTAGATTTTTACGTGCCGAGTTGCTGGCCCTGACGCACAACCTTCAACGAAGGTACGCCCATTCACGCATGTCTCCACACAGAAGACGTTATAGCTGAGAATCGAACAGGACAACGTCCTACTGTAAGGCGACAATGCTAACGCAGCACCACCACCGCAGTAAGACCACTTCCATATGTATATTTCCTAATCTTCCACTGGCTACTCCAGCAAAATACTCTATGAAACTAGGGGATGTAAAATAAATGTGTTCTAGTGTGACATAACATTAAGGTGAGACATAATCCAGACTCGGTTATCACATCTAAATTGCATCTACAATGAATTGGTGTTGATAATGAGTAACCTGAATTCACATATCAAGACAGACCGCACAAGATAAGATGACTAACTGGGTCCACAGGGGATGAACGGAATAAAGAAGGAGAGACCATTCTTGACTTCTATTTGGCAAGTAGCTTGATCTTGACCAACACATGGTTCAGCAAGAGAGGCGGTCAGAAGATCAAATACAAGAGTGGCCCATATGCAATTTAGGCAGACTTCCTCCTAATAGGGAAAGGACATTGGAGTAGAATCAGTATTTGCAAAGTCATCCTCAGTGAAACATTTACCAGTAGTATAAACCACTGGTTGCCATAATCAGCTGCAAGCAGTAGCCAGAGAAGGCTCTGAGGTAAACAGAGACCAAGTTGAAAACCTGTAAGATGACTGGAGAGAAAGAACAACAGTCCAAGGCATTACTCAAGGCTGTAGCACCTCAAGAAGAAGAGAAAATAGGTGGAGTTGAAAAAGAATGGCAACGCCTCAAAACAGCCTGTGTGAGGACTACAGAACAGGTATGTGAGCTAGCCAGGTAAGGAAATAAGGTACATAAGGAGTGCAAGGAAAAAGTGGGAATTGTATTATGTCCTTCTGTTCTCATGTTGCAGTATTCTCACTTGTGGGATCCTCTGCCTCAGGCGACCCCAATGTTCGACTCCTCTACCAAAGCTTAAGCCTGGTTGCTGTCAGGTGTGTGGGACATCACACACAGGGCCATAAACCATGGGTTTTGAATGTGACATCCGCACACACAGACCCCAGAACTTCTCTGCTGCAGTCGAACGGCAACTTGCTCATTCTGCCCTGCACTTTGGAAGACAGTACAGATAAGTACCCTGCTGGGGAATCTTCTTTATTTTTGTTAATGGCTTTGGTTGTTGTTGCTCTCTTATATCCAATGTCATCTAGAAAGGGAAAATGTAAGTCCGGTCGGCAAATTCTACACAAAGATACGAACTCTGCCTTTTCTGCTTAGGCCAGTTCCATGACCATATGTTCTGTAATGTCTGTCAGTCGTTTGTCTCTAAGACCCTATGCAGTTGCCTGGCAGTCCTTAAATTGTTTGTGGAGAGCCAACAACTTAAATGCCTGTCTTGGGTATGGATACTGAACCAGCCATCGAGGTGGAGCTGCCCAGGAAGGCGGCCAGGGTTTCAAGGCCTGCTACTGCAGCGCCTCTGACATTGGACGCCCTGCCAGCTACCAGTCTAGGGGCTGAAGGACATCTGGAAGAACTGGCGACTTTGGCAAGTACCATGTCAGAAGCCACCCTAGCTCCTCCATTTGGCATGTCCGTGGAGGTTTCTGCGACATCAGCCTCCACTTGACCAAATGGCTGCTTTTGGTTTCAGAACAGGGCTCCTCAACCACAGCCCCGATGCCTGACTGTAGGCCTTCGGCTTCTCAAATAATTACCAAGACCCCTTCTCTAAAGAGAAAACAGAAAATCAGGCATTTGTCTACCCCACTGGAAAACCAGCCAGACTGGTAAACATTCTCCCAGTCCCTGGTTCAGGCTTTTATGGCCCTCAGGTCCACAGCCTCACATATCCAGCTCTGCCTACCCTTAGTCCTAGGCCTGCCTCTGCTGCTTCCATCCCTCTTCCTCAGACTCAGGAGGAAGACTCCTCTGATGAGATGCTCATTTGCACTTCTCAGCTAGCCTTTCCCCTGGAATACTGTTCTCCAGATGTAGACTCCTTGGAAAGAGACTCCCCACCCAAAGATATCACCTTTGGGGAGACTATCTCCATAATGACAGAATACTTCCAAGTGGGATGCCACACAAATGACTGAGGTACAAAAAAAAGCTATTTTGAGCTACACCAGATGGAGTCACCCTCTCCCTCTGCTATTCCACCTGTGATTCCAACTTACCTGGATATCTTTGCTTCTGCATCCAGGACCCCTGAATCCCAACCTCCTGCCCCTAAAAGGCCAGATAGATTCTATAAAGGCCCTAATAATCAAAAGTACCTAATCAATCCCCCCATGGCAGACCCTGCTGCCATTGCAGTGGCACCAGACAAGTAATCCAGGCAGATTCCTTCCTCTTCACTCCTGCCATCTGACAAAGATAGTAAAGTGATGGACAGACTGGGAAAAAAAGATCTACACTTCCTCCACCCTAGCCTTTAGGGCCATTAATTACCAGACACACATGGTAAAGTATGCTCTAGATCTAGTCTCTCAGGCAACTACATTGCTCTGTTCTATGCCTGATTCCCCTACAAAGCCCCAGGTGGCCTCTAAACTGTTCTTAGCGCACAGGTAGCCCGGCATTTTATTAAATGCAGCTACAATGCTGCTGAAGCCTCAGCCAGATCAGCTGCTTTTGTATTATGCAGGTGCTCCTGGCTCAGACTTCAACCCCTCCCTGATTACTTCGAGTAAGATCTAGATGCTCCCATTGACAGTAAGTTGCTCTTTGGCAAGCAGCCTGCTGAGCTATTCAAAACTTTGCAGGGAAAAAAAGTAAGGGACTGCAGGGCCTAAAGAATTTATTAGTTCCCCAGTTCCAAAATTCTATAGAAACTGCCCTGCAAAACCCAGCTTTGTCAGAAGGGCACTAGCTCCTTCAACTTTTTCCTCAAAACACAGGAAAGGGGCTAGGAAAACCTCGTCCCCTAGGACTTTTTTCTCTCAATCTACCCCCAGGTAGTCCTTTCTAGACAGATCAAACAATGCGTAACTGCCTAAGTTCCCTCCACCATCTCCCCCTCTCTACCTGCCTCTTTCACTGTTTCCCCTTATGGCAACATGTCACCTCAGACTGCTGGGTCTTATCAGTAGAGGAAAAAGGGTACTTTATGACCTGGCAGGAAAAATCCCTACCAAGAGGCATACTCCTCACTCCAGAAAAGCAGATCCACATGATACCCCATATCATACAGGATTTACTATCACAGGCCACCGTAGAGAGGGTCCCAGCAGGGCAAGAGGGTTAAGTGTTTTATTCCAGGTCTCAAAGAAGAGGGCCCTTGGAGGCCTATACTGGACTTGTCCCTGTTAAACTCTTTGCTGCATGTATCTTCTTTCCGCATGCTATCCCTTCAAGCTTCCACTGTTAACATCCTGTGCCTTCATGGCCACTTTGGACCTGAAAGAGACACACCTCCCTATCCCTATCCCCCAGACTGTAGGAGATTTCTAAGCTTTGCTGTGCCATCCTAGCACTATCATTTTACTGCCTTGCCCTTTGGTTTGTCCACAGCATCAAGGGTTTTCAAAATGTGTCTACCCCAGTATTAGTCTGTTGTCGAACAAAAGGTATACAGATTTACCCTTACCTGGACAACCTCCTCATCCATTCAGAAAAGGCAAGTACTCTTCAGGCACACCTGCATTTCACCCTCTCTCTCTCCTATGAAGCCTGGGATTTACTCACAACCTACTGAAGTCCTCTGTCACTCCACCCCAAGACCAGATTTTCTTGGGATGCAAAATAAGGGCAGACTTGATGAAGGCCTTCCTCCCATAAGACAAGTTCTCTTCCAGGACCTACTTCTAGTCACCCACATCTCTGCCAGGGAATTTCTCCATCTTCTGGGCTTAATGGCAGCTACTCTTCCTATGCTTCCCCTTGCCACGTTGCATATGAGGACACTCCAGTGGGACTTGAAAAAAATCTGGTCCCAACACAGTCACTTCCTGGATTTTCAGGTGCCCTCCCTGAAAAAAGAGTTGGGGTGGTGGGTCCAACAGGTAAGCCAGAACCCAGTCCTCCCTCTACAGTCCACCAAGCCAGTCCAATTCATGCACACAGATGCCTCAAATCAGGGGTGGAGGGCCACTGTGAACAGTCTCAAGATACAGGCCTCCCTCCAGATAAAACATCAATGTGAGGGAATGACTGCTGTCCTTCTACCTCTAAAGACCTTCCTCCCACTCGTACAACCTGGTCCCCTACAAGTCTTCACAGACAACACCTCAGTGATGTGGTACATCAAAAAGCAGGGGGGGACCAGATCCTAATTAATTTGCAGGCTAGCAATACAGGCATGGGAGTTGGTCACTCAGTACAGTTTAACACTGCAGGTGGTCTACATCCCATCACAAGACAACCATCAGACAGATGCCCTCAGCAGATCATTCTCTCAACATCACAAATGGATGTTATACAGGGATGTTTTCCTAGACATTGTCCACCAATGGGGCACCCCACAGATCTGTTTGCCTCCCCTCAGAACAGACAACTACGGCTATTCTGTTCTAGGCTACCTTACTAACGTGGAGAGTGGATGCCTTTTCAATCTGTTGGAAGGAGTTGTTCCACTATAACCCCCCTTTCCCTCTCATTCAGAAGGTCCTGGTGAAAATTCAGCAGGACAAACCAAAAATCTTGCTAGTGACTCCTATTGACCAAGGCAGCATTGGTTCCCCCTTCTATCTCTTGCCAAGTGCAATCACCACAAGTTGCCTCACAAGGTGGACCTTCTCACACAACAGAAGGGATCCCTCATCCATCCTCCTCTGAAAACCGTCAACTTAACCCTGTGGGTGATAAACTTCTGATCCTTTTCAAACACCTTTACTCTGAGGACATGCTAACTGTCTTGCAGGAGACCTACTACAAGGAGATTCTACTTATCAAAATGGAAATGTTTCTCCAGCTGGTGTCTTCAAAGGCAACTAGAACCCTTCCAAGTGGATGTTCCTCTAGTTCTAGCCTCTGTGTGAGAGCTCCTAAAATCAGAACTTTCATATTCCTTAGTGAAAGTCCATTTGTCAGCCATTTCAGCCTGCATTACCTATTGATCCACCCCATCGAGACTGGAGGTGAAACTTTTCCTTAAGGGGGTTCTCCACATCAGACCACCAAGGAAACGTATCCCTCCTCCTTGGGACCTGAACCTTGTTCTAAAGAAACTTACCACTGCCCCCTTTAAGCCTGCAGCTTTTGCCACTTATGTACCTGGAAGATTGTCTTGTTTGTAGCCCTTATTTAAGCTGTGAGAGTCTCTGAGCTGAAAACACTCATGGCTAATCAACCCTACACTATCTTCCACAGGGACAGGGTTTCTGTTCGTACTAACCCCTCATTCATACCCAGAGTGGTCAACGAACTGCCCCTTAACCAATCTATCCATTTACCCACCTTCTTCCCTTCACCCCAGAATGACAGTGAGAGAGTGCTCCATTACATTGGTTTTATCTGGACAGGACCAAGGACATTAGAAATTCCAACCAACTCTTTTTATATCCTTTCACCCCAGGGTCCTGGAGAAAGCTGTATTCTAACAGACAGTGTGCTGCTGGATGTGCAAAACTATAAATGTCTTTTACTCCTTCCATATTAGACAGTTACCCTACACAGTTAAAGCGCACTCCACTAGAGCAGTGGACTCTTCAGGGGCTTTTCTCAAAGGCTTGGATACAACCACTATCGTAGAGGCAGCCATGTTGTCCTCTGTCCACACTTTCACCAAACACTATAAATTGGATAACATTTCCAGAGCCAGGGCAGGATTTGCAAAAGCCATTCTCTATGGATTCCTGGAGCTTGCTACCTCTTCCTTCATTCTTTGCTCTGTTTGAGCTGTGGTACTCTCCCACAAGTGAGAATACTGCAACATGGAAGAGAAAGACATCTATGATTATGGTAAGATTTTACACAGCTAATATTTATGACCCATAAATACAAATGCACTTACTGTATCTGGTCCTTCCTCCTTTAAAGGCACACACACAGCTTTATCTTCTTGTAATTCAGTTTACTGTACAAGTCTAAACTTGGGGGTACCAGAGATAAATAAGATTTGTATTTGTAATATAATGACAGCTCAGTAAGGATGTATAAGCCATTACTGTATTCAGTGTACTGAGCAAAAGTTCACCACAGAACCCATAGTAAAAAAAGAACAATATAATACAAAATTTCAGCCTGGTAGTAAAGACATGGATATTAACTAAAGCCACATGATCCTGTATTTGAAAGTATGTTTCTTTTAAACTTAGAGATTTCATTACAAAACTTTCAACTAATAACAGCAGGGTGTTTAGCTACAAAACACACGTTGCAACTTCTTGTAGTTAGGGGTGCAGGGCTTGATTCCTTCCACTTCCATTTGCTTATTGAGTGACTGTGTAAGCCACTTAACCAGACAGTGCTCCCAGGTTGCTTCTGAAAAAGGACACTTCTGATGGACTTACGGGATTAACAGATTAAAAAAAAATCATAATGTCAGCCTACATTGCAGCATACCTCTGAATTTGACTCCACGACTTTATTAATTATTATTTTTTGTTTATTTCACTTGCTTTGTTTACTGGCATAGGGCCTTCTTAGTGGTGGCCTGGGGAGAAAAGATTCAGATTACTTAAATTTGAATGAGCTAACACTGAAGTGTGTAGCACTCAGGACTGTAAAACTTAACAGATGATCATCATGTTGCAACACGCTACAAAATATAGCAGCATGTTAAGCTCATAAGTATCTGTAGAATGTGGTATGTACAGCACATATATTCATGCTCATCAGAAGATTATTCTGCATTATTTTACAGTGTATGTGTGTACTCCCACTGTATTGTTAGCACATAGACTGCAGATAAGGCATATAAATGTTTCATCCGGTAAAATTCACATGAGACCCATAACCAGGAAGTTACTGTAGTAAATGTGAGAATTTAGTGATATTTGTTTGGTTTGACTGCCTGAAGTGAGGAATTGAAATAAGGTTTGTACAAGGGCAGTACGTTTGCTTTGAAAGGTATGATGTCATTGGGATTGTAAATTATACACTGGCTTGAACTTTAGATCAAGTCCTGGTAATGGGGCTTATTCCGAATACAGGACCACATGCTTAAGGGATACATTTTCAAAGCGATTTTAAGTTGTGGGTAAAATGAGATATTTCTGATATCTGCTGGGTCTGAGTTCCATGGTTCAGCAACATGTACTTGTATATAGGTGATCACCATTACTATCTTTAGATTTTTGAGTGACTACTAAGTGCTTGTTTAATGAACAGAATTCTCTAAAAGCATTTCATTGACTCATTGTTTTTACAACAGAAAAAAAATATTGTTTTTCCTGGTGAAATACACAGGATTTTTATTTCTGACATAACAAGAACTCAATACTCATGTTTATTTTATTTTATTTTATTTGTAAATTAACAGGATAAGTTAACTGGTTAAGGCACCCTTTTCAACCACAGCCCAGGTTACAAAGGCAAAGTCAGTGGCAAGTAAGAAGGAATACAAAGAAAAAAAACGCTGTCATTAAGGCACATATTCTTGAGATTTATATTACCTGGTGTTTTTAGACCCCTGGTTGAAACCAACCATAAAGCCAGGCTAACAACAAAAACCCTCCGAAAAGTTGGCTTTTAACAAACTCAGGGACTTCTAATAATATATTTGGGTACAAAACATATATATAGTCACTCAGTGGAATGTTGAACTCCTGAAATGGTGGATTACTGTTGACTGTGAAGAAATCATATAAATCTAATGGCCATGCTGCTGTCCCATAGATAGTATTCCATCCCCTAAGTGATCCTATAACTGCCATTTGCTTCCATACATTACCTGAATCAAAAATGATTCCCACATTTTGTGTATTGATGTTTTATTGATAGGAAAAAATTGAAAAACAACACCCACGGTAATGTATTTCCACTTGCTACACCCACAGTAATGTATTTCCACTTGCTGTTGTAGGGCATCACAGCTCCAAGTCCTTTGTCTTAAATGTGTAAATTGTTACTGCTGTCCACAGACCTAACTCATTTTCTGCCAGAAAAAATTGATTGAGCATCAAAATCACACTAATGGACTTCAACTTGGAGATTTCAGACACTAACCTGTGTCCCCACTCTCCACCAGTCTACAGCAGTGATAATTTTAATGTGATCAGCCCCAGCCTGTCATTTTCTTTCTTCTGCCAATTGCTTTCTGTAACTCTCAATAGTCCATTATCATTACATTTCGCATAGTGTAGAATAAGTGGACAAAATGTGGAGCAAATGAAGACTTACTAATATCTTCATGTGGTTAAAAATAGATCTGATGTTGTCTTTTTCATCTGTATTCAACCTGTGAGTTATCGGATCTGACTCTGATTTGGCTACATTCTATAGACTTTAGCCTGTCAAGCTCCACCTCCTCTACTTGTAATGCCTCTCTCCTCAGGACTACCTCAGATTTCATTTGCAACCATTCCTAGATAATAGAGTTGTCGACTACTCCTCTCTAGGTGTATGCTTTTTCTATTTTTAGCTGTGTTTTTGTTCTCTACCCTGTTTGTGTTTGTTATAGATAGCTGGATAGTGTTTGTAGTGTAGTGTGCTTTGTAGTTTAGGTAAGTGTCTTAAGTTTGTTAGATTAGGGTTCTGTGTTAGCAGGCTTTTCCTGCCTTTGTGCTTAGCATGTAGGTTTAGGATTTTTGCCTTTTAGTGTGTGCATTGCTAGTGGTTTAACTCTGTTGTTTTTCCTTATTGTTACCGTGGTGTGCTTAAAGGTTTAAAAGTGTGTGGACTGTGGGCACAAATTCCCCTCCCATATGACCTGTGTGGTTATTTTTAGGCGCTCTCCCCTAGATTCCCCTTGCTCAATCTGCTAGGCATTCAGCTCATGTGCAGTGAATGAGAGGAGGGCCAAGCTGATTCTGAAAGGGCTCCTGCTGGCTGGTGAGAGCCCTCTTTTGTCTCCTTCTGCAAGGGGGGATAAATTGAATCAGGGTCATCAGAGTTCCAAGATCTTTAAGAGGGACCAAGATGCTTGGTTTCCCTGATGCCCTTGGTGTACCATCTGCTCCAACCCCTTGGAGACGGTCATCTTCTGCACTGGTTTTGGGAAAGGCTGCATCTCCCGCCATCAGTGTTCCAAGACCCTCCTTTATGAAAGGATGCTCCCTCAGGTTGGACCTTTTTATCCATCTTACCCCCAATGTGTCCTCACTGGATTTCTCCCTGTCTCTGCCCTGGATCCAAACATCGAAGACCCTGTCCGGTAGGCAGGTTTCCAAGCCTCCTTCAGTGGCTTCATTACCTCTGTCATCCCAATCAGTTGGGAGTTTAGGACCTGCTGAGTTGGAACAGTCGATGCGGTCCTTTTTACAGGCCTAGATGCATGTAAGGTTCATTCTCCAGCCTTCAGGCCCTCAACCCACAATATTGACTCCATTCCACTGGTTTTCTCCCTCAGGCTTGTCAGCTCTGATGTTGTTGGAGCTTGTTGCCTTCCTTCCCTTAGGGCCTTACCAGATGGTTTAGCCAATTTCAGCTCCTTACCCCTTCCCTGGTTTCCTCAATTCTGGCTGCATCAGAGCTGTGTATACTCTGGAGCTGGGATATCAGGGTGGGGTGGGGGGGGGGGTCCGGTTTGGTTTCATTGCTGCCTGTTTGAGTTGTCTCCCTTGCTTTGGGCCTCTGCGCTTGATAGTTCAACTGTGGCCTTGATGTAGGAGCAGGCTTGGGTGACCACTGGGTTTGTCACGTCCTTAGGGTCTTTGGATCCTAAGAGTGACTGTTCTGCTAGGCCTGAGTGAACTTCTGCCTTTGTTGATGTGATGTCCTGACTGAAATCAGTGTTGCAGTATTCTTAATGTATTGGTTTAATTCCACTGACATCCAGACTGGGTACCCAAAACTTTACTTTCCCAAAGGTGTATGTCTGTCCTCAGCTAGTATGCATAAGGGTGTATAGGCAGATGTATACATGCATACCCCAGACTATCTTGCCACCAGCCCAAATGCAGATTGCACATCCATCAGACTGATCTTTGTTAGGTCCTTGGTACTGTTGCTTTTCTTTATCTCATTTCAGACAAGTGCCCCTTTGGGGAACCTTACTTTTTCAAAAAGTTTGATTGTGTAGGTCACTTTTATTAGGTGTCAGCTGGTATGGGTAAGTACAAGTGTGGTAGGCAGACCCCACACAAGGACTTGCAAGTGTCTTCTGTGTTTGGGCCTGGAGCATAACTACAAAACCTGCTCCATTTGCAAGTCATTTGTTCCTAAAACACTGTCAAGACTTTCCTGCGTAAACACATTACTGGAAACTCTGAGTCTAAAACGTCTGTCCCAAGCCAAAGTGGTGGAATCCCCTGCATTTGACATCACCATTTCAATTACGAAAAAAAGACCCCGAGATGATTGGCAACCTTGTTGCTTCACTGAGTTAAGGTGTTCACACTGAGGTTACAGAGCCAGTGGTCTGTCATATACCCATTTAGTTGCCCACTACTGAGACCCAGTTGGATGCCAGTATGGCTCCTGAGGCCTTGCCTCAGATGAACCATGTCTTATTTCAAAGGGCCCACATGGAGTGACTCAAATCCTTGTACGGGAAGAGATTCCTGGTACTCTGACCGAAGTGTGCCAAGGTTCCAAACCTCCAAGACTAGTTCAGATGGACGTCACACCTGGAAAGAAAAAGCAGAAAACTAGGCACGTGACCTTCCCTATATCTGCCAAAAAAAGAATGGATGGACTTCTTCCAGAGCTTATTTAAACCAGTCATGACCCTGAAACCTCCTTCCTTTGTGTCACAACTTTCACAGGCCACACCACAAAGATGCATTCAAGATTCTACTTCCTCTGATTAGGAACAGGATCTGGATTATGATTACTCCCTGTATTATTCCTCACAGATGCATTCTCCCAAATATCTTTCCTCTGATTAAGTGGAATCCCTCTCCCCTGACTCCCCTGCTGAGGAGACCTCCTTTGGGGAAACCATTCAGAATATAACAAGCCATTTTGAATGGCAAACTAAGCAAATCTCAGATGTTCAAAAAAGATAGTACAGTCTCCTGGAAACAGACACTCCAGGCAGCTGTCCAGTCCCTCCAGTACTAGATGCAGTTCAGGACGTCTTTCAGTCTACATGTTCAGCTCCTGATTCTCAAACTCTGGCACCTAAAAGACCAGACAGAATCAACAAGGTGCCTAATGAATTAAAATGCCTCTATAAGAATGCTGTGGCTGATCTGACTATCATCTCCCTATCCTTGGGCAAGCGTTCTAATCTTCTCCCCAATGCTAATGGTCTCCCCACTTAACAAGGATAGTAGAGCTGTGGATAGTTGGGATAAGAAGGTCTACAACTCTACCACCGTTGCATTCAGAGCTAGCAACGACCAGGCACAGACGACAAAATATTTGCTTTCTGTCCTGCAGTCTCTTAATAATGTCCTGTCAGACCCACAGTCTGCAGATTCTAAGCATCAAATACAGACCTTACTGTTGCAAGCAACTCAAATTGCTAAGCATAGCATAAAATGCAGCTATGATGCTGTGGATGTCATTTTCAGGGCTGGAGCCACTGGTTTAGTCATTGGATGTTATGTTTGGTTGAGCAACCCAACCCATCCCTGACTGTTTTAAATCTAAAATCATAGATTCTGCAGTAGATAAAGGCCTGCTGTTTGGTCCAGAAGCTGCATTTCCCTTCAAAGCTGTACAAGAGCAGGGTAAGACCATGAAGGACTGTAGGCAAATTTTACTTTCTACGGCCCCTGGATACCATAGGAACTACTCAGCTAAGTCTATTTCCTTTGTTAAGAGGTACCCTCAGCTTACTCAGAAACAAAGAAAAACACCTAGAAGGAAATCCTCAGACAAACCACATAAAGAGTCTCCTTTGGGGAGGCACCTCTTCAACTATGCACTCTCCCCTCCTCTCCTAAATTCCTCCACCCATCTTTCAAAAAGACTGTGTTCCTTTCTTCCTGGGAATTGGTAACCACAGACAAAGAGGAGAGTATCCCATGTGTAAAAGGCTTGCCTCCTCTACCACAAAAGCAGCTTCCTTTGCTCTGCCCCGTCATTCAGACTTACTAAATCAAGGCATCATAGAAAGTGTGCCACCCCTCCTTCATAGGAAAATAATTCTATTCCAGAATCTTTCTGCTGCCCAGGAAGGAAGGACAGTGGAGACCTATTCTGGATCTCTCTCTTCTAAACACCTTTCTAAAGGTACCCACTTTGAAGATGCTGTTACTGCATACCCTTCTATCTTTCATTTTTCTTCAAGCTTTCCTGGTATCACTAAATCTGAAGGATGCTTGCCTTGGCATACACATTCGACCTTCTTTCAGGAAGTTCCTCAGATTTTTCTCTGGCTCATCAATTTTTCAGTTTACTGCTTTGCCTTTTGGTCTTTCTACAGCACAGAGAGTTTTTACAGAGTGCCTATCTCCAGTGGTAGCCCGCTGTCTCATTCAAGGAATTAAAAATGTTCCTTACCTGGCCAACTTCCTGATTCAGGTTTTCTCCATAGACTCTGTCCTCGAGCATGGACATTTCACTGTACATCTCCTATCCATCCTAACGTTTAAAAACATCTGATCTCATACTCACTTGGGACTATGTTTTTTAGTGTTGCAGACTAGACACACAGAATACTTGCCTTCCTTCCTCAGGAGAAAATTCTCAGATTTATTTATTTATTGACATTTGTTAACTTGGTTAGTCCAACTGAGCCAGGGGCCCATTTTCAGTGGAGACAGTATTTGTACTTACTTTTCTCACTTGCTTAGAGAAAAACAGCTCTTGTACTCACTTTCCTCACTTAACTAGAGGAAAATAGTTTTTTATTCAGGCATGTCCAAGGGTCGGCTCCTAGTGTTCTCTCCTATCTGATGAATCTGGGCATCTTGAGGCAATGTAAAAATTGCCTCATGTACACAGACAACCCTCTCCTCCTACCACCCAGCATTACAATCTAGCCAAACTGGAGGTAAAGCTTTCTCCAACCAAGACTGAACTTGACAGTCAAGAGGAGAAGGTAAACATTTGCACCACACCACACTCATCATAGTCTCACTAAATCTACACCACCAAAATCCACACATAGTAGCACAAAAATATTTGTGAAGGCTCTCAGTAATAATCTAAGCAACAGAGACCTTCAAAGCAGAAATGCAAGCAACCTCCATCCCCCAACACAACCCAAATGACACATAGCCCACAGACTCAGTGTGCCACTCAACCACAGCCAATAAGGCAAAACAACGTACCCAACACACTAGTCATAGGTGTCTGTATAGTCAGGCACACTGATGTCCCACTCACCAGGCTAAACAAGGAAAAGGTTACTGTCAGCTGCCTGTTGGGTGCCATGATCCGCCACATAACCCACGCACTCATGTCACTCCACAACAAGTACAAATGTGACTCTGTCATTGTCCATGTTGGTGTGAATGACCTTAGACGTACCTCCTTGGACTATATGAAAAGAGACTGCCATTGCCCAGAGTGATACTGCAGTACAAGGAAACAATTATTGACTTCAACAATTGGCTAAGCTTCTGGTGTCATTCTAAGGGGATCCAGTATCTGTCTGCTTGGGATGACATGGTCGACAGACCACGATGCTTTGCCAGAGATGGCCTGCACCTGTCACCTCTGGGATTCCAAATACTGGCTAAGGCTCTTGCCGCCCCTATAGTGCCTTTTTTAGGCAAGGTTCAAATGACAAATTCACCACCGTAACAGGCAAGCAAAAACAGAGGGTAATGCTACTTAATGCTAGACATCTAAATCTCAAAATGCTCTCACTCGAGGCACTCCTTAAAATGGAGAACATTGATATCTGTGCAGTGACTGAGACCTAGTTCAAGGCTCCAGAGAGCACCCCTGCACTACCAGGCTGTAACTCATACCACACTTTTCAGCCATGTAATCTGGACCGAAACAGCAAAGGCGGAGGTGTGTCCATATTCATTAAGGATATCCACACCTCCAGGCTAGTTGCTCAGCATAATGCATCCGAGGTTATCCAGGTGCAACTAACTCTGGGCAAAACTGCAATCCAAATTGTAGCTTGCTACAGATCTCCCACCATGCCCCAGGATTCCCACTCCTCTTTTCTTGATGTACTGGAAAATATTGGGGTTCAACCAAACACCCTAATAATGGGTGACTTCAACTACCCCACCATTAACTGGGAAAACTACTAGTATACCAACTCCTTAGCTCAACGCTTTCTTTAATTCATAAACTCCAATGCCCAGGATCAGCTTATCCACACCCCCACCAGGGGAAACAATATCCTAGACCTAGTCATTACCAACATGAGTGACCGGTGTTCCACACCTGAAGTCATCTCCTCGTTGGTCCAGTCCGACCATAAGCTAATCACCCTTGATATCCACATCCCCCCCCCCCATTAAGGAAACCATGGTAAAAAATTTCTCCAAAGCCAACTTCATGCTTCTTAAGACAGAAGTGGTGAACTTCATGACACCCATGCAGATGGGACAATACAGTTACAACTGCTGAATCCTACACAGATGCACTTACATGAGTGCATGGATCGTGCTATCCCAAACAGAACCAAGACGCTATCCTTCAAAAAAAAGGAAGCCAATCTGGTGGTCCCCTACCATAAACAAACAGTACAACAGAAGGAAGAAACTGTTGCAAAAGAGAGTAAAATCCCATGAGTGGAGGAGTTCCCTGGTCAGCCTCAGGAAGAAGCTGAGATCCCTTATAAGATCCTCCAAAGTTAGCTACGAAAACAAAATCACCACTAATTTTAAGGACAAAAACAAAACATTCTATAGCTATGTCAAGAATCTCAATGGCAACACCCAGATCTGCTCTGAATTATAGCACAACGGCACGAAAATTACAGAACCAACTGATATTGCCAACATTCTGGCAGATAGGTTCACTGCTAACTTTACCTCCCCCACCCCCTAAAGAGGGCCCATATCTATACAGGAAGGATGCAGAGTCCCTGTAATCACAACTACGCAGGTAAAGGCTGCATTCTCTAATGCCAGAAACACAGCATCCATGGGGACCGGACAACATCCCAGGCCGCGTTTTACACGAACTTCAGAACGAACTGGCTCCCCACCTCAGCACCATGTTCAGTAATAGCCTTGCATCAGGCTTTGTGCTCACTGAATGGCACAGCAGCAGTTATCTCACTCCACAAAGGGGGAGCCACCACTGATCCCGGGAGCTATCGCCCTATTAGCCTGATGAGCCTGGTCTGCAAGGCCATGGAACGTATCATCATGGAACTCATAAACAGACATTGGTAACCTCCAAACTCTGAATCCCATCTAGTTCGGGTTTGTGAAAGGCAGATTATGCCTCCTAAACGTGATCGACTTCTTTGAGGCAGTCACCATAGCCGTAGATGAGGGTAAGGTTGTTCACACAGCCTATTTTGACCTCGCCAAGGCTTTCAACACCATTCCCCATTCTGGAATTATAGCTAAACTCACTAAACTAGGTATAAATCCCTATGTCACAAGATGGGTTGCCAACTGGCTCACTGACAGAACCCACACTGTAAAAGTTGCAGACTCCAAATCTGACCTCAAACCAGTGACAAGTGGCGTACTACAGGATTCAGTCCTGGGACCTCTCCTGTTTATCTACGTCTCTGAAGTACAGGCTAACACAGAAGGCCTCTGGCTAACGAAGTTTGCAGATGACTGCAAACTAGGAGCCATAGTCAAGTTCCCAAATGATGTGGACATCCTACAGAAGGGCCTCGCTGAGACAGATTCCTGGTGTCAGAGCCATGGCCTCAAGCTCAGTGCCAAAAAGTGCAGTGTCATCCCCTTTGGTAAAACTCTGCACCCATGAACTACCACATAGGCAGCAATCTACTTAACACTGAATGTGTGATAACAGACCTTGGGACCCAGGTGGACAGTAGTCTTTCCTTTGATAGTCACTTCACCACAGTAGTCAGGAAGTCCTTCTACGTGGCACACCTCATCATAAAAGGGTTCTCATCCAGGAAAAAAGTGGTCATTGTTCCCCTCTACTCGACACTCAGACCCATTATATAGTACAGCCCCCTTTTGGAATGTACCTCACATGACATCTGCAGTAGCTGGAAAGGCCACAGTAGTACCTCACAAAGAGGATTACTGGCCTCAAACAAATGCCCTACACTAACCATCTCAAACAACTCCTGCTTTACTCCATAGAATATCGCCTACTCCGAGGTGATCTCTGCCTAACATATAAAGTTATGTCAAACCCAGAGCTGTTGGATATGCTACATGTAAAGAAATCCCAATCCCTCCGAGCTACATGGTCTAGGGACCTAAACCTTGTCACCACAATAAACAGGACATGCTGGAGGGATAGATTCCTGTCCCAGAGACTTCCCATACTCTGGAACAGGCTACCCATCTATGTCTAGCAAAGTTCTTCATTAGCACTCTTCAAGAAAAATCTTGATGAGTGGATGGGAAATAGGAAATACACCCCGGGGATCACTTTTATGTCTCTGCTCGACAGTGGCACAGGAAAATATTTTTCTTGGGTGGCGTTAGCCAGGGAACCTTGTTGGCCAGGCTTATGTTGGCCCTTGAGCCGATAGCTTAGTACCTACCTATGAGACCTGAGGAGAAAAGCTCTAGAAATACTACAAGTAATTATGATATTTACAAAATATTAAAGTAGGGTTACATAAATATAGTACAAGTCAAAACTTTGTGCACAGCAGTACAATGCATAGGTAAAATAACAGTTAACAAGTACAGTTTCCAAAATTTGAGAACAGTTTATAAGCATAGGCTAAATAACAATTAAAAGGTTTAGAGAAATTACACTAAGTACATTATGAATACAGTTTGCTAGAGCAAGCACAAGGAGGAAAAAATAGTTGATAGGGAAAAGCAGATAAGATGAGAAGAGAGGAGACCAGTTCAAGTGGGGGGTTTGACAAGGGTGACCAAGTCTTCAGGAGAAAATGTTTAGGTTCTTACTTAAACAGGTATTTATGCTGAATTCTTCTTGTGTTGAGAGGGAATGAGTTCCAAACATGAGCTACAGAGTATTTGTAAAGGGTCTTACCAGTGTTTTTGTTCAGTTTGTAAAACTGAAGAAGGCATTTACTGGTAGTACGGAGGTGACAAGGGGTGTTATAGGAGGAGACTAAATTAGAGCTGGAGGGACATGATGAGGGTTCATATAGGTTAGTGTGTGCAATATCTAGCTAGGGTATAAGTAGCTGTTTGGAGACTTTTGGCCATTGGAGTAACTTAAGGGCATGACAGTGGTGAGATTTGTACGGAGGGTTGGCGTCAAATCTGGAAATTTTGTTATAAGTTTGCTGTAGTTTAGTGATCAAAGATGTCTGAACATGAGTAAGGACAGGAGCAGCATAAGGAAGGCAGGGTAGGAGTAGGGCCCGAGCAAGGGAAGGTTTGGAGGAGAGTGTCAGTAATTTTTGATTACAAAGAGAAGTCCAAGTTTCTAGTGGGTCTTTTTTTACTTTGTTGAATATGAATATCAAATTTTAATTTGTCATTGATAACTCCAAGTAGTTTAGTATGGGGTTCAGGTTTAATAATGGTGTTGAGAGAGGATATAGAGAAAGAGGCTTTGTGCTGGGCAAGTGTTTTAAGAAGGAAGAGGAGGAGTATGTTTTTTTTTTTAGATCAGGGATGTTGTGGGCAGTGGTAATAAGGATGGAGTCAGCGTACTGTAGAAGTGTAGAGAGGTTGGTAGCAGAGTAAAGTTTATTAATGAATATATTAAACAGGAGGGTGTCCAGAATTGATCCTTGGGGAACTCCAGTATTAACAGGGAGGAAAGGAGAGAGGGCAGTTTGCCAGCGGGCAGATTGCTACCTTCCAGAAAGATAGCTAGAGAGCCAGTTGATGGAGGAGGTAGAGAGATGTAGGTCTTAGAGTTTAGTTAGAAGTTTAGAATGAAGAGACAGTATCAAAGTCCTTTGAAAGATTGAGGAAAAGACTGGAGACAAGGAGGTTATTGTCATGGGCTTCAGCTATTATTTGGGTAAATGACAGTAATGCAATTGAAGTGCCATGGTGGGGCCTAAAGCCATGTTGGGTAGGAGTGAGGAGACTGTTATTGACAAGGTGTTTGAGTAGCTGGACATGGATGCACTTTTCCAAGATTTTGGATAAGGGGACAGGATAGCAATTGGTCTAAAGTTAGAAGGAACTATAGAGTTGCTGCATTTGTGAAGAGTGATGGTATAGAAGGATTTCCAAATGTCAGGGACCAGGTCTTCTGTAATGGAATGGTTGATACAAAGAGACACAGCGTAGGCAATGGATTGTGCAGTTATTTTTATAAAATCAGGGGGTAGTTAGTCTGCTGAGGGTGAGCAGGGTTTGTTTGTTAAGGAGAGATTTGATTATAGTTATTGGGACTGGTTGGAAAGAAAAAGCATTGGGGAGAGTTTTGTTGTGGGGTAGTGGAGGTGTTGAGTGACATGTACTGTTTTGTGTATTAAGTGTGAGGTTTTGAATAGTTTCTATGAAATAGTTAAGGAGGGAGGCAGTTTCAGAAGCAGTGTTAGGAAAGGGGTTAGGAGTAGTGGGGTTACCTGGGTGGAGTAGGGTGTTGATGGTGGTCCAGAATTGTTGCATGGGCTACTTTGGTTAGAGGAAAAAAATCTCTCTTGTCTTTGACAAGTTTTTCGCTAGGTTTCTGAGCTCTCTGTATGTCTGCAGTAAAAGAGGGGACTTGTTTTTAACCCAGGCTTTCCAGGAAGAATCTCTTTTGTGCATGATTGAGTGGGTTTGTTTTATTAGCCGGGGTGTAGTTGGATTTGAGTCTGATTTTTCTGGATGGAGCAACATTCAAGTGTGTCAAGGAAAATCTTATTGAAGGAATTTACTGCCTCATTGAGAGGGAGGTGATAGAGGAAGGACCAATTAATGCCAGATAGTTTGGAGTTAAAAATCTCTGGTCGAAGTGGGTAAGGTTTTGGCATACCCTGTAAGTAGGGTGAATCTGGGTATGAAGGTTGAGAGCGATCACTCAGTGAGTTGGGAAGTATACCAGGATTATGATAGAGGTGAGGAATTGAAGTAAGGATCCAGTCAAGGATGGGTCCGGATGAGGAGTTTTTGTTTATTCTAGTAGGAGTGGAGATGTGTTGGTGAAAACCATGAAAGTTAAGACTATGGGTAGGGGATGAGGGGGACAGTTTAGTACAATCTATGTTAGTGTCTTCAAGTATGATAGTTTCATAAGGGATATGGTGAGTAAGTTCTCTAGGATGGGAATATTACTGCCAGGGGGAATGTATATAGAGACTATGTCTAATTTGTTGTGAGGGTTGAGGTAACAATTTATGATTATTTTTTGCAGGTGATAAGCAGGGAACAGAGATGGAGAGAGGGGACAGGTTAAGTAGCTCAGAGTAGAGTATAGCAATCTCTCCTCCCTGTTTATTGGTTCTGTCTGAGCAAAAGATATTATAACCTGGAGGTATGATTTCTGTGTTAAGGATGTGAGGTTTCAGCCAAGTTTCTGATAGGGTAAGAATGTGAGGAGATGTGTTAGACATCCAGGAGTGCAGGTCTGTTACTTTATTTGCAATACTTTGAATATTTAGAGAGAAGATTTTTAGAGATTTGGAAGGGGAATTACTAGTAGGAATGGGGTAAGTGAGGGGGAGGGTGTGAGTAGTGATATTGCGCAAGGAAGATGTGCGAGGCCCTGGGTTAGAGTGTATGTCTCCAGCCAAAAGAAGATTGTTGAAAGTGAGAAGAGAGTAACTTCAGGGTAGTAGGAACTCTTGGTTTTTGTCCAGAGGAGAGAGATGAGTTAGAACAAGTAGGAACTTTCAATAGGTCAGATGGTGAAATACTGAAGAGTGATGGTGAGATTAATTGTGGGTAAGAAATATTATCAGTGTTGAGTATAGAGAAGAGTAGGTAAAGGGGCGTGATAGTAGAATGGTAAGAGGTTGTTAGAGGAAGAAGAGAAAGGTGATGAAGAGAGAGTGGCCACATAACTAGAGAGTAGGTAGGGAGAGGGAAGAGTGGTAGATGAGTCAGGAGTGCAGTGACTAAGAGTAGTGAAAGTAGAGAAAGCAGAGAGGGAGTGACTAGAAATGAAAATGACTTAGTGAGGAGGGAAAGGGGGAGTATTGAGAATGTAAGGGAGGAGAGATAGGTGGGAGTGGTTATAGGAGTGAAGCAGGTGGTAGATTAGTTAGGGTGATTGGTTAGATAGGAGGAAGGGGTGTGGTGATTAAGAGTATAAATGTAAAGAAAGTGGGGGTGGGTGGGAGTGAGAGTAGGGTAGGGGAGTGGAGAGAGCCCGAATGGAGTTGGCAGAGCCAGGCACAGAAGATCCCTATGCTTCAAAAAAAAATATCAGCGGGGCTTGCACTTAAGTTTATCAGTGAGAAAAGTGTTTAGAGTGGAGAAACTAGCTGAGTAAAGCCAGATGGTGATAGTGCATGAAGTGAACCCTTGGTTTAGAAAATGAGTCTTAGCCTTTAGCACACTTTCGGAAATGAGTTAGGTGCCAGTGCGATACAGAGACTAGGGAGAGAGATGCATACTCAGTGGGGGGGGGGTGGAAGAAAGGTGGTGGTGGTGATGGGCGGGAGGGTAGTGAGCTGAGAAATACGTGTGCACACCACAGCCTAGATTAATTTGCAAAAAAAAAGACAAAAAATGCTGATAACACCAGGTGAGGAAGAAATAATTGGGACACATACATGAAGCTTGTGATGGTGTTTTTCTGTTTTTGTTGGTTTCCTCCCGTCCTTGGCTAGACAGCAATCCTTGTAGCGCTTTGGGGGTCAGTAGATAGAATGTCAGCCATGTATATTCGGGTGGGGGTGAGGTCACTTTTCCATGTAGTTGACTACT
The DNA here is from genome assembly GCF_019279795.1 of Protopterus annectens. Lineage (NCBI taxonomy): Eukaryota > Metazoa > Chordata > Ceratodontiformes > Protopteridae > Protopterus > Protopterus annectens. The sequence continues at coordinate 1,198,142,575 of NC_056729.1, forward strand.
GCAAAATAAGAGAGAGGTGTAATGAAAATAAGATAGTGAGCTTATGGTGGTAAAAATATATTTAATCTCTAGAAGAAAGAGCAATTAATGGAGGGGTAGTGAATATTAGGGACAAGCAGAAAGAGTGAAATAGAAGGCAAAGGATTGATAGAGGCAGAGAGAGAGAAAAATAAAAACAGAGTGAAAGTTGTAGGCTGGATGGTGAGAAAGAGAAAAGGAAGAAGGCCTGAAGAGAGGACTCACGGGTTTGCAGGTAGCAGTAGAAAGGAAAGACAAGATTAGCAAGGCTTGAGAAGCTAGAAAGGAGAGTAGCTTAGTTTACAACACAGATATGAAGAAACGGGCCTTTAAGTAGGCACTGGGAGAGGAGAAAGTACACAGGTAAAAGCAGAATGGTCAAGGGGAGGCAAGCGTTTACTCTAAAATTTGGAGTAGGCAAAAGGAAGAGAGAATACAGAAGATAGCAAGGTCAAGGGATGCCATTGTTTAGTCAAGCTTAAATAAACAGAAGGAAGTGAGAATGCAGTTGCCAATACCCAATTACTAAATACACAGTTTTTACAATATAAACCGCTTATGCCTTCCAATTGTACAGCAAAACAATAAGTAAACATGCAGCAGTTAATAAAACAGACAAGATTTCAGCATTTTTCAGCAGTTAATACACAGTGCTAGGTTTCAGTATAAATCAAATGAAATCAAGCAGTTCAAGATTAGTGATAGGACTGTCCAATAAACAAGTCGAATTGGTAACTTCTCTGAGGGTCTACACACTGGCAGAGTATAATACAAGTGCCTAGAAGTCCGTTTTGTTTGGGTAAAACAGCAGTTTGGACACCTTTTTTCAAAAAGTCCTACTCAGTGTCTCACTGCACAGCAAGTTAGATACTTAGGGCCTTGGGTTTCATGGCAGCTGCCATTCCATTGATTCCTCTGGCCAGACTACAAATGTGGAAAATTCAGTGGCATCTGAAATCAGTCTGGTCCCAACATTCCCATCCCCTGGATATGCTAATACACCTATTACTTGTCTCATAAAAGAGCTACTCTGGTGGGAAAAGACAGGTCATGCTCAACCCAGGCATTCCTTCCACCCCAGCCCCACACAACCAAGTACTTCACACAGATGCTTTGGACAGAGCAAGGGGAGCTTGGACAGGACCCCCCAGAGTACCTGGGAAATGGTCTTCCACTATCCTGAAAGGACATATCAACCTGGAAGAAATGACAGCCCTTCTACAAACATTGCAGATTTTCTCCCTTCTGTAGCAGCCAGATGATCCCCCTGAACTTAGGAGATACTATGATATGTTACAAATGGAAATAGCTCATTTGTCTCCCATTCCTCCTATGCCTCCAGCCCTGGAGGATGTGTTGAATGCTACCCATCCTGGTAACTAGTCATTAGTCCCTAAAAAAGCAGATAGTGTATGGTACCTCAGGCTAATACATTTTTTTTCTCACTTTAGATCTAATCTACCAGAAATTTTAACTGCATTTCATGCTGGCAGTAGGTTGCTCCTTAGTACATATCCTTCTCCTGATGACAAGGAAAGCAAAATGTTGGATTGCATGGCTAAGAAAATGTCTTTCACCTTAGTTTTCAGAATTCTGAATTATCAGACATGTATGTGGAAGTTTATGCTTTATGATATGGACACTCAGATGGAATTGGCTAACCCTCTTCCTGCAGAAGATTAAACCAAACTGTTTCTACCCTTTCTCAGATATCTAAGCATACTCAGAAGAGTGTGTATGATTGTGCAAGAACTGTGCATAGGGCCACTGTTACAGTGTTGGATATGTAACCAAAGTTTGCTAATGAAGTAAAGTCTGAAATCTTTGATTCTGTTTTCAATAAGGAGGTATTTGTCTGGCTGTTTTGCTACCCAGGTTCTCAAACAATATGGCGAAAGGAGGAAATTGATTCAGGGAGTTTCTAAGATTTTTCATGTACCCAATACAAATTTTATAGGCTTCCTGTTTTCAAAACCGCCCGTCCCCCCCCCCAAAAAAAAAAAAAACAAGAGTACCTAGCCTTTTTCTAACAAACAGTAAGCTAAAAAAGGTGGATAGGGAGAAATAGCAAGAAACCAAGATCATTTCAGAAAAAAAGGGATATACCAACAGTACGGAATGACTATGTCATCACCCCCCAACCAATATCCCTACAAATCTGTGACCCCCTCCACTGGTCTTCAGCACCCCGCCCCCCATAGCAAAAGAGTGTTTCAGATTCTTTTGTGATAAAAGTGGTGCTGGAGGGTTAAGGATGGCTGTGGATATAAAAACATCCTTTTCAGGGAAATTCTTTCCCATCCTCTGAACCAAACAGCATTTTTTCCCCAGGTTCTGCAATCTTTACACACCCAAGGAGTCATAGAATCAGTGCCTGCAAGTCAAAGTGATGAAGGCTTCTATTCCAGAATGTTGCTGGTACCAAAGAAAGAGTTCTCTTAGAGACAAATACTAGATCTTTCATTTTTAAATCAGTATGTAAAAGTACCAAAGTTGAAAATGCTGTCCTTACAGAGCCAGTTCCTCCTCATTCCTCCCACGTGTTACTCAATAACAGTATATTTAAAGGATGCATGTTATCACATTCCCATACCCGCAGGCTTTCAGAAATTTCTAATGTACACAGTTTTTGTGTCACAGTACAAGTTTTCTGCATTACTCTCTGGTTTATCAACAATTCCAAGGGTGGAAGTGAGGAAAGTAGCTCATGGGTGGTGGGTTAAGGCATAGCCATCAGGAGACATGCCTGGATGGGCTTATGTGATTTTGCTGAATCATTTAAGACTTCATTCATCAGTGCTTCTTTTGACGGATCTTCTGTGTTTGGCCCCAAGGTTAAGGGCACACTCTGTAGGTGTGAACAAGAGGGAAAACCCTGTGTGTCATGGGCATACATTTTTCTACACCTCATAGGCCCTTCTCTAGGAACCAGTAATGTGCCAGAAAGATGTGGTTTAAGAAGTCCCAGGGTCCTTTCCAGGATTCACTTGGAGATAGTTCCCCCAGGGGCAGAGGAGGAACTTAACTGGAAGACGCCATCCTCATGGCAGAGGTGGCCCTGTACCTAGCTCCACTCATGCCTTATTGCAGACTAAATGACATTCACAATTTTCCTTTAGACATATTGCTTTATATTGCAGAGTCTTTATCTAGATATCAAGACTCATTAACTTGGATTATGTCTCTTTTGATCAGTCTGGGCCTTCGGGTAAGCATTACAATATCCTCCTTAACTTCCATCTCACAGGATTGTTTCTTGAATACCTTCTAAGAATGTTTTTTTTTTCCCACTAGAGTAGATACATTTTTACTTGGAAGCTTTCCTGAACTCCTCCATTCAGTTCCAGACTACTACAAGAGAATTTCCCTGGACCCTAGGATTCATA